>NW_026705615.1:0-300000 GCF_029867415.1 Vicia villosa | reverse complement strand
ATTTGGAGATGAATTTAATCAAGTCGAATATGAATGTTCTAATGAAGATGATGTTGTAGAAGAATTGAACTTTTGATTAAGTTGATTATGAAGATGAAAAGATTTGTTTTTTTTTTACTTGAAAAACTTATGAAACTATTGTTTTTTTTATAATCTTTTGGATGTTACTTTTTATGATTTTATGGACAATTTATGTAGTTTGATACAAGTTTAAAAATATTACACTTTATTATGATGATATAGTATATTTTTGCTTTATAATTAAGTTAAAATTTTAAATAATTAATAAATTTAGAATATTATATAAGTGTATATATATATATATATATATATATATATATATATATATATATATATATATATATATTGTTAGACGCTGGCCTTGGGATCTAGAGGGGGGGTGAATAGATCGTTCACAGTTTTACGGAGTTAAACGACTTTTCAGCGGAAGTGATTCTGAATCGACTCGCGTCTATTCCGAACCACTATCGAAACGATTATATATGTGTTTAAAACCAGTCAAAGACTTGAGATAAGTGATAAGAGTATACGTTGCAGAATCAAAGCGTTGCTCTTATTGAAGATCAGATTAACTTCTTGTATGATGGACAATGTTTGCAATGCAGTAAGAGTGATAGAAACAAATATACAAACACTTGGTGATAATGATCAAATTGAAGGTGATTCAATGTGTGGTGGATTGTGATGTTTATGTAAGTTCTTAATTCACAATCTTAACACTCGAATCGTTGATCAATTTGCTATTATAACCAAATATGAACAGAATGTAAATGAAAAAAGTAAAGGCGACAAGAACACGATATTTGTTTAGGCAGTTCGTCGATCGTCCTCGCTACGACTACGTCTGCCCCCAATTCCAAACTGAAATTGGGTAATCTTTCATTAATGTTGAAAGTAGTATATACAAAGAAGATAACAAAGCGATAAACCATAAACCAATTATGTCGATCCTTTGAATCTTCTCCCCCCTTAATCTTGAGTCAGATCAAGGTTATCCAAGAGCTTCACTTTGATCCCTTTCTGCAGTGTTTTCAATTCCCTCGAACCCTTGTTCTTCAATCTTCACACTCAGCCGGATCCTCGATGAAGCCTCTTGATAAAAACCCCCAAGAAACACCTATCTTGGAGGACAAAACCCGCAGATTTTATTCACCAAAAACCCCACAAATCTTCACCCACTAGGAATCTTCAATTCCGTTCTATGGACGTTATCGAACTCGATCACTAACCCTCAACGCAAGAATGATTATGTGTAATTGTGTTGGAGATGACGAAGAACGAAGATGAGAAGCCTTTGTGTATCTTTCAGTCGTTGGTGTTGCTTTGAATAATGAACCTTGGACAATATATATGATAGCTTAACAGTTGGAGATGAGAGAAACAGAATTTTTGGCATTCTTGATCAGTTAGGTCGACCTCTTGTAGTGCTTAGGTCGACCTAGCAGAGCTTGCAGAATTTTGCTCCCAGTTAGGTCGACCTGTTTAAGGAGTAGGTCGACCAGAATCCTCTTCAAATGCATTCTGGGGACATTTTCTCAGATTAGGTCGACCTAGTTGTTGTGTAGGTCGACCTAGCAGGCTGGTATGCAAATTTCATCAATTTAGGTCGACCTAGATGATGTGTGAGTCGACCTAGCAGAAGTATATGGATTTTTCTCCATTTTAGGTCGACCTGGGTTGACAGTAGGTCGACCTAACTGCTGGTTTTCTGCATTCTTCTTGATCTGCTTGTGTTGAGTCGACCTATAAGTGTAATAGATCAACCTGTACTATCATGAGTGATCAATGCTTGCTTTTCTTTGAGTTTTCTGCTTCCGCCTTGTTGTTTGAATGCTTATTTGGGTTTGCCATGAATCAAAAACATCTTTGAGTGTAATCTTGTATTCACACACACACATATATATATATATATATATATATATATATATATATATATATATGGGTGGCAAAACAAGCCCGACCCGCGGGGAAAGTCCGTTTTACTCGCACTTTTTCGCGGGGCGGGGCAAGGTTTTAGGCCCGCTCTCTTTAATGTGGCCGCCCCGCCCTGTTTTTTTGTGGGCTTTGGCGGACATTTGTTTTTTCATAGAATTTTACTATTTTTAGGCCTAAAAAGCCGAATGCCCGCGGGCTTTCCCCGCCCCGCCCTCACTTTTTTGCGGGGCGGGGCAAGGTTTTGGACCCGCACTCTTAGAAAAGCCCGCACCGTCCCGCCCCATTTTTTCGCGGGCATTTGCAGGGCGGGCCTAAACGGGGCGAGCATGCCCGTTTGCCACCCCATATATATATATATATATATATATATATATATATATATATATATATATATATATATATATATATATATATATATATATATATGAGGAGGGATGTAATTTGATCCCTCCTCTATATGTATGTATATATATATATATATATATATATATATATATATATATATATATATATATATATATATATATATATATATATATAAATTTAATATAATTTTAATATGAGGTAAACTCTATGATTTTACGTTTTGATTTTACCTAAGTAAAACGAGTCAATATAAAAATTTGATTTTGACAACCTTGCTACAAACTAAACCGAACTGCGCAATTTTGTTAAAACATAACCAAACACATTCAAATTAAATATAATTTTTTATAATTTTAATTTAGTTTACGATTTTTTTATTAGATGGGTTTGGTAATGCGTAATTCTAGCATTATTGTATTAAAAAATTGGTAGAGGTTAGAAAGAGGAAACACCATGGATGAAGAATGCAATAAGGTGCACGTGGTACGGTTGCAAGTTGCAAAAACCAAGATTGTACGATTGAAACGAGTCAAGCCCCATACACGTGTGGTAGTATCCAGATTCCTCACTATACAGTCCTACTACTCCTCTCAATCACCTAGCACAAATCTCGAAGGCAAGGGTCAATGCTTAAATCACCCTAAATCTGTGGGTCCAAATAACCGACCACTTTTGCAATTATCTATTTTTTAATTTCTTTCCCATTCTTACCCTCACCATACTGTCGGTGACACTAATAAGGAACACAAAGTTGGTTTAATTAATCACTGGTTATATCATTTTACATCACACTTAGAATTGGTTAGTTACAGGATTCATAAAAATTACAAACCATATAAACAGTGATATGTATATTGATCTAATTAAAAGAATTTTGAAAGCTTCTTATTGAGAGAGAGAGAGAGAATTTTTTTAGAATTAAGATTAAATCATAAAGTAAATAGATAAGTGAAATACTTTATTTATAAACATCCAATAACATATAAATACAAATGTGATGACAATATTTTTTTAAACTTAATTATAGGATATGAGTTTGAATTTACTTTTATAAATATAAAGATTAGGCTCGGATAAAATTTAAGAAGAGTAGATGAGTCTAAAAGAAAAAATAATATAAAATTAAAAATAAAAAATAATTGAATTATTTATATTGATTTAATAATAAGATGTTTATTTGTTAAAAATAAAAAATAAAACATTTATTATAATGAATAGATAATACATTTTAAATAATTATCATGGTCAACTAACAAGCCTTAACTAACTTGAAACAAAACTAATTAATAACCAATTAGAATACAATAATTAACACAATTTATTTTGACAATTCATAAAAAAAAAAAACTCGCAAAAATAGAGAAACAACTTGTTTCTATTTATTTTCTAATTGTTTAATAATTGAAATTTCCCTCGTAAAAATGAATAATTAAAATGTCACAAGATTCAAACTCGCATCATTTTAAATCGAATGTCTTTGCATATATATTAATTTTTTTAACATTTAGTTCAAATAAAGAAAATCTCTTCTCCTCCATTTCTTTAATATTTATCTACAAATAAGAAAATAAATTATAATTACACAAGGTATAGTCCGTATCCAAGGATTTTCCAAAAAAAAAAAGTATGGAGACCTAACTCTACCTTCTTAACAAGCTCCCTCTGAAATCAATTTAGAGGATAATCGATTTTAGAGGTAGAAAAACCACACCTTTCCACCAAGATGAAACAAAATGACTCCCCATATATCAACTCCCGCACAAGGAAGAGACAAAAGAGATCTCATGCCACACCAAAACAATATCCAACCAAATACAAGAAGCATCCGATAAAAGTTTTCATCTCCATTTTATTAAAAGGGCCAGATTAACATGGCAGAGATCTCTAGTTCTTAAACACCCTAATCTTCTTAGGTTTAGAAATTAGACTAGGGATGGACAAATTTGAACTGTTCGATTCAAACCGACGGTTCCATTTTTTTATGTAAACGGATCGGGTCGACTCGGGTTCGGGTTTCAGTTGCCTAATTTGGATAGTATATGGTTGTTTCGGTCGAGCTCAAATGATTATTTTAGATCTGACGAAAAACCAAAATCGACCAAACCTAATTAATATTTATTTTATTTATTTTTATTATATGATTAACTCAGTATAAAAATGGGATTCATTAATTTTATAAGATTATTATTATTTTAATATTTTAATTGTGTCATTGTGTAATCACAACACTGCATATTCAATATAAAACTTTTAGTATTATTTAGTTTGTGGTTTAAAGTAAGACAATAATTAAATTAATGTCAAATGATATTTAAAATATTAGCACATAATAATTATACTTTTTTTCAATAATGAAAAATACTTTTTCATTAGCTAATTCTCAAATTTTGATTGTTTTTTAAGAAAATATTAAAAGTTAAATATATGTGAATTTTATAAAAGATGAGTCATTTTATAGATTTACTTAATAAATGTTAAATCAACTAAACCGGCCCGATTTATCTGTCAAACTGAATTAACCGAATCCGTCAAAAATTGAAATTTTATCGGTCGAAATTGGGCCTTAAAATGAAACCGCAATTTATATCGGTTTTAAGTTTTACGTCCGAAATAGATTCGAACCGACCGATTGTCCAACCCTACATCAGACTGTTGTGTACAAGTGTGAGATGTTAGTCCCACATTGCTTGGAAAAGTGAAGGTTGAGCACTTTAAAAATGAGAGGACCCATACACCTATCACCTTAAGGTTTTAGATGAATATGTGGTGTCTCTTTCACTTGTGTGATGCTCTTGACCCAATGTGAATGCTCCCCATGATGACCTAAAAGTGGTATCAGAGCCGATGGTTCAATTAAGAGACTGAATCCTTATATCGAAAGTCTTCCTGACAATGTGGTGGTCAGGCGGCGTGTCCCGTTGTAGTGTCCACAACAGCGGTACAAGTGTATGTGGATGAAAGAGCTTCCGTAAGGGGGAACATAGTGGACGGACTCACACTTGAAGGGGAGATTATTGTGTACAAGTGTGAGTTGTTAGTCCCACATTGCTTGGAAAAATGAAGGTTGAGCATTTAAAAAGTGAGAGGACCAATACACCTATCACCTTAAGATTTTAGATGAATATGTGGTATCTCTTTCACTTGTGTGTTGCTCTTGACCCAATGTGAATGCTCACCATGATGATCCAACACAGACAATCCCACCTAAAAAAATCTTAAAATCCCTTTTCACACCTTTCAAAAAAACCACCTCTAATTTTGACTAACTTCTTCCACTCTTTCACTAGCATTTTAAAAAAGAAAAGAAGAAAATAAGAAGAGCATTAAGGACTAAATTAAGAAAAATTAATAAGTCTCCTCTAAAGGTTGAGATATCTATGATTTTAAGAATGGAATCTCTTTCACATAAGATTATCTAGAGATTCTCCAATGATTTTTTTAAATAGGCAATGGAATTAGAAAAGAGAGTATAAGGGATACTCCACCCAAAACAAACGGAAGGCTCCTACTACTCGAAACAAACGAGCGGTAGAATATTCCAAGTATGAAAATTACATAGCTCCCCTAAGTTTTAATAAGATAAAAGCCAATTCCAAGAGAAAAGGATTATATCCGACATACACTCATTGAAACTAAAAAGCTCATTCTTGAAAATAATTGCATTACGCTTCATCCATAAACACTAAGCCGTAGCTAACCAAATCACCTCCACAATCATCTTTTTAGCAACACACTTCACTTTTTCACAAAAGAAGAAAAGCGAAACAAACTCGTCGAAAGACAAACCCGGAATATGACCTATCCAAGGAAACACTTCCTCCATATGCGCGATGTTACCTCGCAATCCCCAAATAAATGCGTAAGAGTTTCCTCCTCCGTCATACACATGACACAAATTAAGTCATTAATATCCACCAGAATTCCTCTCTTGTACGATTGATCTTTAGTTGACATTCTGTTATGTATCGTGCGCAAATCAAAAAATAGAATTTTGGACGGAACTTTAACCTTCCACAACGAATTCAAAGCTTTAACCAACACCGGATTTAAAGAAGGGCCTGAAAGATTGGCCTTAAAACGATCATAACAAGAATTAACGGAGAACTCACCGTCATATTCATCTCCAAGCGAACCTGTCCTTGACAGTAGCCTGCGGATGTCGTTGTTGCAACAGTAGGCCAAAATCCTGCACCAGAAACCTGGGAACAGCGCTGTCCACTGTCAACAGCCGCTGCCAGTCCCAGTTCCAACCCTCAGTGGTAAAAAAACCGCAGTTAGCAATGGCGTGGAAATGATTTGAAGCCGCCTGGAGCATCTCCGGGAACGCTTCCATGACTAGCTGCTGGTCCATCCAGCAAGCGTACCAAAATGGTATATCCTCTTCGTTCCCCACAATACAATCAACCGCCCCCGTGAAATGATTACTGGGAAATAACTCGTAATTATCGGAAAGCAAAATATCTCTCCACCATATGGAATCTTTCTTTCCCACACGAATTTATCACCAATTAGCACTTTGAGTTTCACATTTTCGTACCTTGCTTTAAGAATTCCATGCCACACCCCTTCATCTTCGGATAAAATCCCCCACTTCCATTTACTAAGTAACGCCGCATTCATGATCTCCACATTTTTGACGCCTAATCCTCCTTCCTCTTTAGGTTCGCACATGGTGTCCCACCTCACCCAATGTATCGTCCTTTTTAGATCTCCCCCACCCCAAAGAAAATTGCTTTGAATTGACCGAATCTCATTAAGCACCTTCTACGGAGCCTTGTAGGAAGATAATGCAAATATAAGAACAGCATTAAGCTCCGAATTAATCAAAACTACACGACCCGCTATACTAAGATTCCTTCCCTTCCAACCGGCCAACCTCTTTCTAAAGAACGAAATTAAATCTTTCCACATCGAAAGAATCCTCGGATTGCCACCCACTTTAACACCAAGGAATTTGAACGAAAAAGCTCCCACTTTGCAAGAGAGAAAAGTCGACGCCGCTTCTAAAAACCAATCTCCAACGTTGATTCCATAAAGATTACTCTTATGAAAATTTATCCTCAACCCCGACATTAACTCAAAACCCCTTAAGATGGCTTCACTACGCCAAAATTGGCTTTTAAAAGCGCACCTACAACAGCGCTTATTCACAAAAGCGCTTTCGTAGGTTTGGTTAAAAACAAAATAAAAAAACACGCTAGAAAAGCGCTCTTAAAGGGGGGGCAATGAAAGCGCTTTTCAAAAGCGCTCTTATAGGAGGTGGGTATGAAAGCGCTTTCCAAAAGCGCTCTTAAAGGGTGGGTTATGACAGCGCTTTTCAAAAGCGCTCTTATAGGGGTCTTATAGGGGGTGGATATGAAAGCGCTTTTGAAAGCGCTCTTAAAGGGGGGGTTACGAAAGCGCTTTTAAAGAGAAAGCGCTGGTATAGAGTGGCCTATGAAAGCGCTTCTGAAAAGCGCTCTTGTAGCCCTCATTAAAATAAAATTAATTAACTAACAGAATAAAAATAGGGTTTGTGTTGGTCAAAACACGTTCTTTTCTTTTCCTCAACACAAGAACGACGCCCTTCATCTTCAACAAAACTGTGGCGGCTTCTCTCTTCCTTTGATCGTCTTCCTCTTCTTCTCCGATCAATCACCGGTGACTTAAACCCTCTTTCGATTTCGTTCTCTTTGTCTGACGTGAATCTCCGTTCGTCCGCTTCTTTCTTCACAACAAATCTATCACAATTATCATCTTCAGGTAACTTCCTTCTCCGTTTCTTATCTCAAAGTTTCTAACTTTATATTTATTTCTCTCTTTACTTTTTGAATTATCTTCTGGGTATAGGAAATTTTCATCTAAGCTTCATTGGGTTGTGAAAAACCCAGGTGGGTCTTTTAGTCTTTATGTGAAAAATCGATAATTTATGTTTTTTTCATTCATATATGTGTATTTTACATTGATGGGTTTCTCATGTTTTTGATGATTTAGTTTCCTTTATGTCATGGTTGTGTTAGTTTTGTTCTAAATTAAGGTTTTTTATTGACTTGCTCTTTTTTTTATGGTTGACTAATTGACTTGGTCTGTGTGAAGTTCTGAACTGTGTTTCTGTTATTTTTATTTATTTTTTCAGGGTGTGTTCTTAGGAGAATTGTTTTTAGTGCTATGGAAACTGATGAATGAGGTTTCTGGATTACTACTTTTAGGTTTGTGTTTATGATTTTGATGAAGATGATGGTTGTTCTGAGTAGCTGGATTTTCAGTTATCATGTTTTTGTTAGTTTCTTGTTGCTGATTAGTTCTGGTATAAGCTATGGGACTGAAACTGATATCTTCTGTTTGAAAGCTATAAAAAATTCTATCAAAGATCCGAATAATTCTGTTGTGATGGAGTGTTTTGTTATGCAGATTAAACGAAGAATTCTTTTCGGAATTAAAATCTGAGTTAGGGCAGATTCTATTTGCGGTTAACAAAACCCCGGTTGGTTGGTTTCTGATTTGTGTTTTGTTGGTTATATTTTCTGTTGAACATATTGTTTTAGTGTTTGGCCTTTTTTGATGGTTTTTTCAGGCTATGGAGGATAGATTGGGCTTTTCTGAGTGAATGTGATATTTGCGGTTAACACTAATTACGTTTTTCTATTGTAGGTTGAGCTTCAAAGTTTACTTCTAAGTTTAATGTGAATGTTGTGTAAATAATCACGTTTTTCTATTGTAGGTTGAGCTTCAAACAGTGGATGGATTGGTAAAGGATAGAACACAATGTGCCCCTTCCGATTATGTTCCACAGAATATGAATCAAGTAATGTACCCCGAAGTCGTCTTCTGTGGCAGGATCGTTCGGGGTACAGTTATTTGATTCATATTCTGTGACACAATACAACATAGCTCAGGTGACTACTGGTTCTCCACTAAAGCATCAATACAACATAGCTCCAGATAATACAGGAAGCGTACATTGGTTGCATAAGAACTCGGAAGTTGTTTCCCATTTAGTTGTTTTGGTTTAGAAATATGTGAATTGGTTTAGTTGTTTTGGTTTAGAAATATGTATATATGTATTTTGATTTACATTAATGGTATATAATATAATACTTTTTTTGTATATAATCGATATCGATTATAATGGTATATATCGATTTGAAATGATAAATTATAGGTTCATGAAAAAATACTGCCAAAAAATAGTAAATTACAGGTTCTAAAATATTGCTGCCAAAAAGTGCAGGTTTAGAAATAATAAAAAGCATAAAAAAAAAAAACGCAACATACGAAAGCGCTTTTGAAAAAAGCGCTCTTATAGGGGTGCCTACCAGAGCGCTTTTTCCTGAAAAGCGCTCTTAAAGGGGGGCCTACAAGAGCGCTTTTTCCAGAAAAGCGCTCTTATAGGGGGGCCTACCAGAGCGCTTTTAAAAGCGCTTTCGTAGCCTATAGCAGCGCTGGCTTTGGCAGCGCTTTAAAGCGCTGTTAAAGGCCAATAAAAGCGCTTTTAAAGCCCTTGAACGGCGTAGTGCTTTCATACTCCATAAATTAGCGGTATCTCCCTCCGAAAATATAATTGTGTCATCTGCAAATTGAAGCATATCAACTTCCACATTATCGTTCACCTTAAAACCCGAGAATTCACCTATCTCTTTAACCTTCCTCATTAGAGCCGTAAGAACCTCCATGACCAAAACAAATAAAAAAGGAGACAACGGATACCTTGACGAAAACCCTTCTCCACTTTGAATTCTTTAGTGGTGCTTCTATTGATAAGAACCAACATAGTATTGGAAAAAATGCAACATTCCATCCATCTCATCCATCTAGCTCCAAACCCCATTCAGATCAAAATATTTCGCATAAAATTCCAACTAACACGATCATATGCCTTTTCAAAATCAACTTTTAACACTACACAACTTCTTTTATATCTCTTAGCAAGATCCAACATCTCGTTCACCACAAGAACTCCATCCGAACTGTGTCTATCCGAAACAAAAGCCGTTAAATTGTCGAGACAAGTTTTCCAATAACACATTTCAATCTTCTAAGTGACTCCTTCTAACAATCATCACTTATCAATTGAATGTCTTAATAAAACATCATTATTACTTTATTAAAAAACACTTATTTTACAAAAATTTATAATTTATTTTTAGTGTCTTATACTTATATTAGATTAGACAATATTTACAATAGTTTATTTTCCCATACTTATACTTATAGGCTTCAAGTCCTTATTTAAGTTATTAAAGAAGTGTCTATTAGTAAATACATTGATTTTTTAAAGGTTATGGAACCTTGTTTAAGGTGTATCGACACTTATATGAAACCTAAAATAATACCTCACTCATGCAATAAAATAAAGGTTAGCAACCATGTAAACTTTCACTGAAACCCATTAAAATATTTTCTTAACCACATAAAGACAAACACATGTTTTCCCCCCTATTTTTCTACATGCAAATACCATAGCTGGCAATGTATGTACTTTGCATAGACAATCAATATCTTAAGTTTCATCTTTATAACCATTCAACCTTCCACTCACCTTCCATATGTCAAAAACCAATTTCATATCCTCTTTCTTTATTCATCTCTTCAAACACCAAAACTTTATTATATATAAATGCCATTTCCATAACTCTTCTACACAAACAAACCCCACAATCACTTACTACTTGAAAATGGGTTCTTCTTCTATGACAATCTCCCCAAGAAAGCTTCATTCAGATTTATACTCCTTTTCACACCAACAAGATTCTAGCACTCCATTAGTGATAAATGTTCTTGCTTCATTAATTGAGAGAAACATGGCAAGAACAAAGAGAATAGTGAAAAATTGTTCTAAGTCTTTGTCTAGAGCAACTAGTACAAACATCTTTGATTGTAGAGAGATCCCAGATTTGTCAATCCAATCTTATTTAGAGAGAATTTTTAGGTACACTAAAGCAGGATCTTCGGTTTATGTTGTGGCTTATGTTTATATTGATAGGTTTTGTCAGATCAATCCTGGATTTAGAATCAATGCTAGAAATGTTCATAGACTTCTCATTACAACTATCATGGTGGCTTCCAAATATGTTGAAGACTTGTAAGTTTCTTCTCCTTTTTTATGTTTCTATATCTTGTTTTTAAAAGTAATCAGTGGTTAAATTTAATTATTTAATGGTGAATAAGTGAAATATCGCATATTCGCTAAAGGAGCGTCTAATGTTTATTAAGTATATATATCAAATTAGCTCCCTTTTAAGTATACATTAAATTATCTGAATTTAGTTATTAATTTTTTTATTTTATTTTTAGTGCTTTTAACTTTCAATATTTAAATATTTAGATATTAGGTGTGTTTGTATTTTAAAAAATAGAAGATTAGAAAATTATTGTTTACTATTACTATTTAAAATGATATTAATAACACTTTTCAATATATTTATTACCAAAGCGTTGACAGGTGATGAATAAATAAAAAGTTTGTTAGTTGAAAACAAGTTTGGTTATGTCAATCTCAGTCATTGATACTACTTGCTAACAACTTAAGAAAGGGACAATTTTTTAAGAAAATCAAGAGCATATGTTACATTTGAGAAAAAAAATATTTTTATTTTCTAATTTTACTTTGATGTACAAAATTATATATGATTTTAAAAGTTTGTACATGAAAAAAATGTTGTTACAAATCAATAAAATATTAATAAGATGGTAAGAATCTCTTTCGATTTAATCAGAAATTTTGGATTCGAATTCAATTTTAAATTAGATAATAAAAAATTTGACGGGGATCTAAGAGATAAAAACTAATAGAGACAATTTGTTTGGTTTGATGACAGGAACTATAGAAATTCATACTTTGGAAGAGTTGGTGGATTAACAACTATTGAGCTAAACAAGTTGGAGCTTGAATTTCTGTTCATGATGGGATTCAAATTACATGTAAATGTGAGTGTTTTTGAGAGTTATTGTTGTCATTTAGAGAGAGAGGTTGGAATTGGGGGAGGGTACCATATTGAGAAGACATTAAGGTGTGCAGAAGAAATCAAAGCAAGACATAGGAAAGAAATTACGGGTTACACACAGATTCCTCGTGTTATGTTGTAATTTAACTAATGATTTTAAAATTTGTTTTACTATGTTGTTGGATATTAAATTTAGACACATTTCTAGGAGGTTATTTCAATCTTAGATTGTCTATATTGTGAGAGACTTACTTGGTGTATATTTGAATATGTAAAAGCTTGCAAAGTAAAAAAAAAAAAAGTTACAATGATTTATCTATTGGTGCACAATGAATAAAGATGATGACAAAAAAAAAATAACGGCGCAAAAGGTTAATGAGAGAGAATAAAGTTGTTGTTTCTACTTGCGTTGATCTACTATTAATGATAGCTACTACAAGACTATTTATACAAAAAGCAAATTGCCACCTCAGCCCTAAAACCTAAACTTAGTGAACAAGTTTAGGGTACATACAGTACAATACTACAAAATACTAAAGTACCCTTACTAACTAAACTTAACAGCTACGCTAACAAACTCAACTCCAGAACATCAGAAGCATCTGCTTCTGACTAACAACCTCAGAAGCTTTACTGCTTCTGACTAACAACAACTTCTAGCTAATCAACCTCAGAAGCTCTACTGCTTCTGAGCAACACTAGAACATCAGAAGCATCTTTTCTTTCAGAATCATGACCACCGTCAGAAGCTGGACTACCTTCAGAAGCTCCGCCTTCAGAAGTTCCACCTTCAACGTCATGATTAACACCAGAAACATGATCATCTTTAGAATCTTGTCCTCCAGAACCTATGTCTTCAGAGTTTTCCCTTCCAGAAGCATGACCACCACCATATTCTTGATCATCATCAAAATCTGGATCAGAATCAGATTCACCATCTGACTCATCTTCAGAGTCTCCAGAAGATTCTTCATCTTCTGACTCTAACTCTTCTTCAGAACTTTCAAGTTCCGACTCATCTTCAAAAGCAGAATCTTCTTCTGATTCTGACTCATCTTCTGATTCTCCTTCAGACTCAGAATCACCTTCGGATTCTGACTTGTCTTCAGCTTCAGAATCATCTTCTAACTCTGACTTATTTTCAGAAACCTCAGATTCTGACTCTTCTCTAGAATCTTCAAAGTCATCTTCTGATTCTGAATCATATAAAAATACTCCTTCAGAATATTCAGAGTTATCTTCTTCCCCTTCAGAATCAGAAAACGACAAACTCACAGGTTCCTCATCAGATTCATAAGCCATTAATAGCACATGTTCATCATCAGAATCTCCTCTGGCTATTTTTGCTTCTTCTTTGTTTGACCAACAATCTTTAGCAAAGTGGTCAAACCTATTATAACAGTAACACTGAACCATTCTCTTGTCATACTTCTCCTTTGCCTTCTGATGTTTCTCCTCATCAGAATAGAAGACTTCTAACTTCTGCGACCTACCATGTTTTTTAAGCTTATGGTCCTTCTTGACAAAAGAAGCTTTCAGAGCTTGCTCAACTTCCCTCTCAGAAGTTCTTTCAGTCAGACGCAACTCTTGCGCCTTTAGACTACTTTGTAGCTCTTCTATTCTCATGGTGTCCAGATCTTTAGAATGTTCAATAGATACAACAATATAATCAAATTGAGGAGTAAGTGGCCTCAATATCTTCTCTATGATTACTTGTTCAGAAAGAGTTTCTCCACAAGCCTTCATCTCATTAGTGATCACAATCACTCTAGAGATATACTCAGAAACTTTCTCATTGTTCTTCATGTTGAGATTTTCATATTGCTTTCTCAGGGATTGAACCTTCACCTTCTTTACTGATATGTCACCACCGTAACACCTGACCAGTATATCCCACGCCTCCTTAGACGTCATAGCATCAGAAATCTTCTCAAACACATTCACATCCACACACTGATGGATAAAGAACAACACCTTTTGATCTCTCTTCCTCGTTTCTCTCTGTGCTTCTCTTTGTTCTTCTGTTGTATCCGCTGCAACCGGAACATATCCTTCAGTGACAAGATCTAGAACATCTTGAGCACCAAATAATACACGCATTTGAATCATCCATCTATTCCAATTTTTGCCATCAAGAAATGGAAGTTTGGTATTCAAGTTGCTTCCACTCATCTTTAAACTTGTGTAGACAAAAAGATTTCACTCACACTCACACAATGTTTCCCAACCCACAAACAACCAAGAAAAATGTGATTCAACACAACTTTGTTTCCCAGAAACAAAATCAATCACACAGTCACACAAACTCACGTTCACTCGTGTTTCCCTGTGTTTGGAACTGGAGCTCTAGATACCAATTGTTGGTGCACAATGAATAAAGATGATGACAAAGAGAATAACGGCGCAAAAGGTTAAGAGAGAGAATAAAGTTGTTGTTTCTACTTGCGTTGATCTACTATTAATGATAGCTACTACAAGACTATTTATACAAAAAGAAAATTGCCACCTCAGCCCTAAAACCTAAACTTAGTGAACAAGTTTAGGGGACAAACAGTACAATACTACAAAATACTAAAGTACCCTTACTAACTAAACTTAACAGCTGCGCTAACAAACTCAACTCCAGAACATCAGAAGCATCTGCTTCTGACTAACAACCTCAGAAGCTTTACTGCTTCTGACTAACAACAACTTCTAGCTAATCAACCTCAGAAGCTCTACTGCTTCTGAGCAACACCAGAACATCAGAAGCATCTTCTTCTGATTAACAACAACTTCAGAGAATTGAATTACTCTACAATATTATCATGATTCTAAAAACTTTCACTTTATATCCAAACATGCACTTCACTTGCCGTCTCCAACTTGTTGGTACTTTTGTTGTGTTTTTTATCCTTCCTCAAATTTGTTATGTTTAGGTACTTCGAGTATATTTTCTCTAAAGATTTGTGTGTCTTTTTTTCTTCTCTTTTCAATGTATAAATGTACATTCCATGAACTGTTTACCATTTTATTAGGGTTTTTTTACAATGTTCTAAGAGATATGGTTAATATTTTATCATCTTGACCGCCCAAAAGATTCAATAAAAGAGACTAAATATCAAATATTATTGAAGGATACATATAAGAAACAAATATGGATCTTTTTACTCTCGAGCCCATACAATTTCAGTCCCGAGCTCATCCAACATCTTTTAGATTAATCAAACAGTCTCCAATATGATATGTTGCATTTTACATGAAACAGTTATAACTGCATTTGTTATATAAAGAGAGAATGCGCCACTTTACATGTAATTCAAATACATTTTCACTACTCAATATTTTTCATTCTCTCGTTGACTTAGACATTGGAGTGTTAACATTGCACACACACTCTCACACCACCACATCGAAAAGCTCCGTGCACCGTATCAAAAGTCCAATAACTAATCCATCTCACATTTCTGGTTCCTTGTAGAACAATGGCGTCGTCTGTAGGAGTCAATTTTTGATTCCTACAAACTTCAAGAAGAAACCTTCATTCTTACGTCGAAGGGTCAAATATTATATTTTTATTCGTCGAACCACTAATTTTGAGTGCACTTGTCCATTAGATCTTTTGCATAATGTCAAAACTTAGAAAAACCTTAACAACAAACTTAGTCGAGTTAACAAGCAACTTGGTCGAGCTCAAGATCAAGGGGAGAGACATTGCAATGGTCAACAACAAACTTAGGGTTTATATGTTTGAGTTGTTTCAATTCTCTTGTAAAAAAATATATTTGCATAGTAAGAAATTTATCTCAATTTCAAATTGGAATTGGGGGCAGACGTAGTCGTAGCGAGGCCGATCGGTGAACTGCCTAAATAACTCCTTGTGTGCTCTCTCTTGATCTCTTTATCTCTTGCATTTAAATTTCCATAATAAAATTATTAAGCACATTGATTGAGCGATTGATTTGTAATAAATTTCAGGAAATTGTTTTTGAACGTGATTGAGTTGTTGATAGTCTTGCAATCACTTTGATTGTAAGAGAGTTTTCATAGATAGGTTATTTGGTTAGCTATTAGAAGATCATCATTTGGTATAAGACCATCTGACATCAAAAGATCCAAGGATTTGGCGTTAGAAGACGTAGTTGAGATCAGGATGCATTGAGAATGCTCTGATGAGCTAAAGCATATGAATGAAAATATTCGTTAGAAGTTGTGAAATTTCTAAAACGAATCTTGCTCTAATAAATTTTGAACTTTGATATTCTAATTCTTCAAAGAAGTTATTTCTGTTCTGAAACTGTGATGTGTTCAGAAGTTATAAACTTTCTGAGAAAAGAGGTTGTTAACCTTCGCTCTGATTCAATGCATGTGTGCTTTGATACAACGTATGTTTTAGAAGTTGTGAACTTTCTAAAAAATATGGTTAAATCAAGCTCGGATACCTTTCATTGTTCAGAAGTTGTGAACTGTCTAAAAGTAAGGTAGGTAATCATCTGTTGATAACTCCTATTGTTCATAAGTTGAGAACTTTATGAAAGTATGTTTATTAGACTCTAACGCTTCAGAAGTTGTGAACTTTCTAGAAGCATGTCAAGGGTAATATGTGACTAAGCATTATTCAGAAGTTGAGAACTATCTCAAAGAATGTCAATGTGTGCTCTAGCAAAGTTTTTTCTATTTCATGAAGTTGTTCAGAAGTTGTAAACTGTCCGAAAGTTTTGTAACCAAGGTTCTGATGGACCAGACTCTGATACTTTAGAAGTTGAGAATTTTCTAGAGGTGTAGTAAGTCTGCTCTCTTTTTGACATCATTCAAAGATTGTGAACCTTTTGAAGACATGGTAAGAAGACATGTTCTAAAGACATGGTCTAAACACGTGATCTAAGACATGGTCAGAAGACGTATCCTAAGACATGGTCTAAGATATGGTCAAAAGACATGGTCAAAAGACATGATCAAAAAACATTATCTAAGACATGGTCAGTCAGGCAATGATTGAGGTGCTGAACCTTCTGATGACATGATGCTTGACACCTTCTGGTGTGTAATCAAGCTTATGGGAGAACCAACATTATAGTTCTGATGTTTGATGCGAAGCATCAAGATAGTTTCTAAACATGTTATACTCATAGTGTTCTGAAAGTATGCTAGGCTCTGAGATGAAGACCAAACAACTCTATTTAGACTCTGATGAGACGTCAATGGGGAAGTATTCCTTCTCTATATTTCATTATGTAATTCAAAATTTATTTTGCGAGTCTCGATCTTAGGGGGAGATTCTGAACAAGCATAAATGAATTTTAAGTATTAACAAATTTAGGCGGAGCTGGTTAGCTTTTTTAGAATTTGAGTTTTAATGGTGATTACCCTGTATAAATTTTTCTATCAAAATACATGATTTTGTCATCATCAAAAAGAGAGACATTGTAAGAACAAGATTGGTTCTGCATCTGGCCTTACGTTTTGATTATAACTTTACATGTTATCTTAAAGAACAGTTATTACACTAACAGTTTCTTTCTAGTGTGTAGCTTTTGTGTTGCAGGTTATGAATCTAGTAAGAAGACGTGTGACGTCATCAGGTTTTGAACTCAATACTCTAGAAGAATAATTGTTCTGTGTTACAATGGAAGTCAAGATACTGGAATGCTACTTCTGCAACGGTTCTAAGAAACGTTAGTACAAGAGTTTATGATCGTGACTTTTGTAAGGAAGCTTTGGAGGCCTTCTAAATCTTTGCTTCTGTGTCCCATGTTCTGAAGATGCTGAAGACGAGGTTCTGGTGAACAAGTTCTGAAGATTTGAAGACATCTCATATGAAGATCAAATGCTGAAGACTTTGAAGACAAGGTTCTGCTGAATAGGTTTTAAAGAATCAAAGACTTAGGTTCAGAAAATTCAATTTGTGATCCTTCTACAACATGCTTCAATCAACTTACATCAGAAGCCTCTAAAGAATAAGAAGATCAATAACAACTTGCGTGTGATAGTAAGAATAAAAGTACTAACGTAAATTGTGACCTCTATTTTTATATGGCGTAAGGACAGTCTAACATGTACTTGTTATCTATCATTCTCACCATGACTATTGGAGACTTTACAGTTGTACTTTGCATTTTCTATTCTGCCCTCCAACGGATATATCTTTCTTTATAAAAGAAGCCATTGAAAGAATTTGAAATAAACAAATCAGTTCTGCAAAACTACACCAAAGCACTGTACAAACTCTATTAGAGAATTTTTTTGTATAGTTTAGTCTTTTTAGCAAGGAGCTTTTGTTCGTATATTACTTTAAACACTTTTGTGTTGTTGTACTTAAACATTGTGTAATCTTCTTATTAGAAGCATCTTTATATACACACTTGTAGTCAGCGTTGGTAAATGGATGCCTTGGGGGACTAAGTGATGGTTAGAATTCTCAAAAAGATTTTGGTTGCGGTCATAGTGGTTTCACGATAAGGATCAGCTGAACTTGTTGGGATTGTCAGCAAGGTTGATCATAAGCTTATTGTGGTTGTCTGTAATCAGTTGGATTATAGTGGATTAAGTCCTTGTTGACAAGGCAAAATCACCTTGGTGGGTGGACTGGAGTAACTTCGTTAACAGTGAACTAGGATATAAATAACCGTGTTATTTACTTTTATTCTCTTTTTAACCTTGTATTTTGAGTTACGAAAAGATTATATTTGGTAAAACCCAATTCGAACCCCCTTTCTTGTGTTTCTTGCACTTTCATAACCCTCATCCTTACAATAATAACATTGAATACCAGATGCATCATGATCCGCTGTCGCGCGCGGATCAAAAACGAGTATTTTGTAAAACGTAGTACAACGACAATTGACTCGAATATCGTCTCAAGGATTCTTGTTTATTATCAACTAATCAAAATCGATGGGGGGTTTGGTTCAGGTTCGATTTATAGAAAAAGTGATTATCAAAAGCGATTAATGAAATAAGCTGTTTTGAAAAAGTGATTATAAAATTAAGCCAATCTACTGTTTTCGGTTCCGGCTTATCACAGGTTTCTACCTTACCAATTCCCTAAGCGGCTTCGATCTCTATTCGATTCCAATACCAATTGACAAGCGCAAAAGATATTAAATAGACTGGATTCCTATTCCGAATTAAGCAAACGGATTAATACAATCGCGAATTAAGCAAACACGATATAGAAACGCAATTTAACGACGAAGCGACGTAAACAACGATTAACAGTTAGGAATACAATCATACGAAATTAATCAAAATATTCCACGAAATAACAGATTAAGCAAATGCAAATTCATAGAATATAATTGAAAGAGAAACAAAATTGAATTGATAAAATAAAAATCTCAAAGCTTTTGGAATTCGATTACAGTAGATCGACTCTGGATGTTTAGTTCTCCATTCAAGCGTACAGAGCAAAAGTTTGGAAACAAAACCGTGAATAGTGAATCACATGAACAGTACCACGGCTTCTAGGTAATAGAGAGAACAAAACAATTGGTTTATGACCCAACTGGGTCAAATTACAAAACCCAGGCCCACTACATAACGACCCAACAACTGAAAATAAAATAGTGCTGCAGCTTCAAATGCAAATCTGGGAATTATAGGCTCCGAATCTGACTTTGACTCCAACATGAAAGTTGTAGCTCTTTCTCTTAGCTTTCCGGAGATTATTAGAACGCCTCAATCGGATTCCCAAAACTCCAGTTATGATCATTTTAGTGCAGACTACTAATGCTGAAAATAAAGTGCGAAAATCAAATTAAACCAAAAATAAACTAAATTAGAAAAACATTATAAAACATAAAAGTAAACAAAGAAAATCAAAGAAATGCTTAAGAACAAACATAGGAGAATGTTCATTAAAATGCACTGATCAAATTCCCCCACACTTGAACTTTTGCACTCCGAGCAAAATAAAATTAAAACTCAAAAGAAACACCCAGCAATATTTACTCATTCTGGGCTACAAACTCTTCCGCGGTTAAGATTTCATCAATAGGTATTAATCTTGCACACTAAGGATATCGTAGGAACACAAATCCGCAATTGTGCGGTCATAAGCCTCCTAAACACACAAACCACTTCGAATAATGTTATTATGCCAAAACCTAACTTAATCATCCTCTTTTTTACTCTTTTTCATTCTGGCGCAATCACATTAAGCATGATATCTCCACACACTCATAGTAAGGCTACCGGTTAGTGACTCTGATCCTTTTTTGCATGGGGTTCTGGTACCTAAGTAGTATACCCCTTTTATTCCCCAATTGTAGTTGAGATGGTGCCGACTGCAAAGATAAACTACTCAAGAGCTATTAGAGAATGAGAATTTAAGGCTAAAACATAATAAAAAATTCAAATCAATTTCCATATGCAGGAGACTTACGGTGTTAAAACGATACCGATCTTGATTTTTTTTTCAAGTCTCCACAACTAACCTCAGATTAATCTATAACCCAAAACTTTCAAAAAGATACATTTTTTTTAAGTACTGAAAACAAAACAAAAACTAAAAAAAATTGAAAGAAAACAAAACAAATAAATGATTCTCTCCCCCACACTTAAGACATACATTGTTCTCAATGAAAGAACATTAATATAAAATAAGAGTGAGAGAAAGGAAAGAACACAACCGAGTAGTCAAGGAGGATATGTGATCACATGAGCAGCCTTTCCCAAAGAGAGATCTTCTACATTCTCTTCTTCCAAAGTGGGGCTATGATGGAGTAGCTTTGGGTAATGTCCATTTAACTTGAAATTTTTATTAATGCCTTCACCTTTTATTCCAGGATCAAAGAATGTTCTTTTAAAAGTAAAAGTGTCAAATGGGCATGTGAAGGTGCTCTCATCTTTCATAAAATCAAGGAACCAAAGGTTATGGGGCTGCCTCACTACTTTTGCTACATCTTCAAGTGAGATCCTATGCACACACATGGACGAACTAATATCATAAATGTCATCCAAGGTCTATCCAATTCCTTTCTTATGCTTCTTTAAAACCTGCAACAACTTCATAATCTTTTCTTTCAGAATCATGACCACCGTCAGAAGCTGGACTACCTTCAGAAGCTCCGCCTTCAGAAGTTCCACCTTCAACGTCATGATTAACACCAGAAACATGATCATCTTTAGAATCTTGTCCTCCAGAACCTATGTCTTCAGAGTTTTCCCTTCCAGAAGCATGACCACCACCATATTCTTGATCATCATCAAAATCTGGATCAGAATCAGATTCACCATCTGACTCATCTTCAGAGTCTCCAGAAGATTCTTCATCTTCTGACTCTAACTCTTCTTCAGAACTTTCAAGTTCCGACTCATCTTCAGAAGCAGAATCTTCTTCTGATTCTGACTCATCTTCTGATTCTCCTTCAGACTCAGAATCACCTTCGGATTCTGACTTGTCTTCAGCTTCAGAATCATCTTCTAACTCTGACTTATTTTCAGAAACCTCAGATTCTGACTCTTCTCTAGAATCTTCAAAGTCATCTTCTGATTCTGAATCATATAAAAATACTCCTTCAGAATATTCAGAGTTATCTTCTTCCCCTTCAGAATCAGAAAACGACAAACTCACAGGTTCCTCATCAGATTCATAAGCCATTAATAGCACATGTTCATCATCAGAATCTCCTATGGCTATTTTTGCTTCTTCTTTGTTTGACCAACAATCTTTAGCAAAGTGGTCAAACCTATTATAACAGTAACACTGGACCATTCTCTTGTCATACTTCTCCTTTGCCTTCTGATGTTTCTCCTCATCAGAATAGAAGACTTCTAACTTCTGCGACCTACCATGTTTTTTAAGCTTATGGTCCTTCTTGACAAAAGAAGCTTTCAGAGCTTGCTCAACTTCCCTCTCAGAAGTTCTTTCAGTCAGACGCAACTCTTGCGCCTTTAGACTACTTTGTAGCTCTTCTATTCTCATGGTGTCCAGATCTTTAGAATGTTCAATAGATACAACAATATAATCAAATTGAGGAGTAAGTGGCCTCAATATCTTCTCTATGATTACTTGTTCAGAAAGAGTTTCTCCACAAGCCTTCATCTCATTAGTGATCACAATCACTCTAGAGATATACTCAGAAACTTTCTCATTGTTCTTCATGTTGAGATTTTCATATTGCTTTCTCAGGGATTGAACCTTCACCTTCTTTACTGATATGTCACCACCGTAACACCTGACCAGTATATCCCACGCCTCCTTAGACGTCATAGCATCAGAAATCTTCTCAAACACATTCACATCCACACACTGATGGATAAAGAACAACACCTTTTGATCTCTCTTCCTCGTTTCTCTCTGTGCTTCTCTTTGTTCTTCTGTTGTATCCGCTGCAACCGGAACATATCCTTCAGTGACAAGATCTAGAACATCTTGAGCACCAAATAATACACGCATTTGAATCATCCATCTATTCCAATTTTTGCCATCAAGAAATGGAAGTTTGGTATTCAAGTTGCTTCCACTCATCTTTAAACTTGTGTAGACAAAAAGATTTCACTCACACTCACACAATGTTTCCCAACCCACAAACAACCAAGAAAAATGTGATTCAACACAACTTTGTTTCCCAGAAACAAAATCAATCACACAGTCACACAAACTCACGTTCACTCGTGTTTCCCTGTGTTTGGAACTGGAGCTCTAGATACCAATTGTTGGTGCACAATGAATAAAGATGATGACAAAGAGAATAACGGCGCAAAAGGTTAAGAGAGAGAATAAAGTTGTTGTTTCTACTTGCGTTGATCTACTATTAATGATAGCTACTACAAGACTATTTATACAAAAAGAAAATTGCCACCTGTTGCACCCCAAAATTTGCCCATCTAATTATATTTTTAATTGGCGTACATATCTCATTCATTTGCATTTAGGTCATCTAACACGTCATGCATCATTTATTATTGAAATAGGCATAGGATCAAGGATTTGACAAGCTTAGGGTTTCATATCCAGTTTGGGGTGAGTATGACAATTAAATTCTAATCATTATGGCGTTTCAAGCAAGGGAAGCGTGAGGCCTTTTTGCTGAGTATGAGAGTTTGAATTTGAAGAGATATAGGGTGGATTTGCAATCGAATATTGGATCGAGGTTCTCTAATGCATCCTAAAAAAGGAAAATTCATTCATTTCGGTTTGCTTAAAATGTAATCTACAAGATCACTAAGTTCATCATATTCATCGATTCAAGTTTCATTATTTCCTTGTGCCATTGGTTTACAAAAAGACTTGGAATTCATTTGAAAGTGCGTCCGAGAATATATCACTCATTATTTCATTCACTCAATTATGAACCAAAAGCCATCTCGATCAATAAGCGTCACTGTTGTTTCAAGTTGTTTCCTTTTAGAAAATTGAAGCGCAAATGGAAAGAACTTTCATGAAGATCAATGTTTATCTCAAAAAGTCAATTATACATTCATAAAGGTCCCTACCAAAAATTCATAATTTATCACAAAAATTCAAGTACAAGTCAGCATAAGTCTTACTCATTACAAGAAATTGAAAGAAATATAAGAAAATGTTATCAGCTTCACAAATTCAAGAAACATGGCCTTTTTGGATAACATATAGCCATAAGTTCATCAATTAATTCTTCATGTCCAGGTCCAAGATTAAAGCTGTACAAACACAACAACAACAGTTACAAGAAAAGTAGTTGAATGATTTTTCTGGATTCGTTTCTACTTGCAATTGGTCTTGATATCAGCCTTGGTGATCTTCATCATCATGTATAGTTGAATCCTTGGTTTCACGTGGCAGTGTATCATAGCATATCACCTGAAGAAAAAACAGCATACACTCAGTCAACAACCAAACCTACATAGCCCTGCAATTCATCCTTCAACAAACAGCCAAGATAAAAGAGAACCAAGATTCAGCATTTATTCAAACAAAGCTACTACAAAAAGTTCAGTTCAGTGCATACATGTATAGCTCCTGCAGAAGTAACATCTAATTATCCTTTACCAATTCCCTAACTTCTACTAACAGAATCTTAACAAACTTTCTCCATTCAATAACTGCCTATAACTAACATATAAATAACCCCATAACTGAACCTAACAGAAGTAACAAGCTATTGTAACTAACCTAACCGAATCAGCCAGCTCAGCAAGTTCTCTTAAACAGAATATAACAGAATTGGGAACAGAAAAGATCAGAGATGTGAACTAACCTTCAACTCCTATAAAATCAGAGCTTGCTCCATCATTTGATAAGGCATTCACCATCACCATTTCTGAACCATTCAACCATTCCCCTTCAGTTTTCACTCGAACCATTCACTCACTTCACCTTCGCCTCCATTCTTTCACCTTCATCACTTTCATCAATCTATCTCATGCTCCAACTCCTTCATCATCTTCAATTCACGTAACTCCCTCAGCAATCCGCAGAAGCTTTACACAGATTTAATCTTCATCGCTCGTCAACCATCAGAATCCCTACAATCAAGCTCTCCTACCATCATCTTCTTCATCATTAATCATCGTCATCTGCAGTAACTGCCATATCGCAACTCAGAGGAGAGAAGAAGAAGATTCAAAAAAAGCATAAAGAAAAAGAATGAGACGCACCTGAGCCAAGGATTCCTCTCGCGTTTATTTCGCGATTCAAGCATCTGCAAGGAACACGGATTCTCCACTCCGGCCTTCTTCGACATTTCGCACACCAGGTAAGTCACGGAATCTTAGCTTTCCTTCACTTCTTTGGCATGTTCTTGCTAGTATTCCGTAGAATGAGGATCCGTGAGCATTAACCCTAAGGTTTCAGGGACCATAGCTTTATCTTCATCGTTTAATTCGGATTGAGAACTTCTAGGGTTTGATATTGGGCTAGATATAGAGGAAAACCGAGGGAGGTGATAAGAGATTATGCTAGAGTACAGAAGAGGGATTCGATTGCGTTGTTTTATTTTCGGTTTGGCCAAGCTCCGCCGCCCCCGGCGCGGCGGAGACGATTTCCGATGAGCATGGTGAGAGTGAAGAGTGAACAAGAGAGTAAACGAGAAGAAGTTGAAACGTCACATAACTTACCCTAATTCCCCTTTTTCATTTCATTTTATTATTATTAATGTTATTAATCTGATTAATTGATATAATCAGAATATAATATAAGGTTTAGTTTCCAATTAATTAAGCTAATTGACAATAATTGAATCAAGATCTGATATTAATTTGAACAATGAGACATGGATCAAAGATAGTTCCTTAGGCCCTTTACTGAGTTGCTCCTCACACCCCCTCGGGCCCATGCCATGTTTGGCAACAAAATCTGTAATAACAAAAACTCTTTGGGCCTGCCACGAGTTGCTCCTCACACCCCCTCGGGCCCATGCCATGTTTGGCAACAAAATCTGTAATAACAAAAACTCTTTGGGCCTGCCACGAGTTGCTTCTCACACCCCCTGGCCCATGGATGTCTTTCAAAAAGCTGTATCACAACAAAAACAAACTGTTTGGGCCAATCTTCCAGTGGGCCTGCGCCCATTGCTCCTCACAATCCCATTTTCACTGTTCACCCCCTGTTTCAACTTTGTTCCAATTAACAATTTAGATTTTACTTAGATTTTTTAACTTCTTTTAGGCAATAAAAATCATACCAATCTCCTATTAGTTCTTAGACCTTAATACAATTTTTGACATATAAAAATAATCACAAAAATATTAGTTTAGGCTTGTATTTTAATTCTTTTGCTTGATTAAAATTCTTGTTTTGTCATATAAAAATCATAGAAAATGATAGTTCTTTTAACTCATGCTAGTGCTATATTTTGAATCATTTTATTTTCATGTTTTGTGCTATATTTTCAAGTCATCTTTTAGTCATTTTTGCACTAATTTTGTATCATCGTTTACTTGTAATTTCCACTTGTAATTTCGATCTCCGCTTATGCTTATATTCTCATGTCGCTTTTTGCTCCTAACCATTAGGTAGAAACCATGACAACTTTAGGAATTAGAGGTTCCCATCATATTAGGCTAGTTTTCATCTTAGGCTAGTTTTGTTTATTTTCCTTTTCAACTTTAAAACACTTAACAAAGGAAGAGGCGAATCACATTAAAAGTGGGAGAGAAACGAGTGGGATTTATTCCCTAATCTGTTTCTCGAACACTTAGTGAGAGAGAAATGAGTGGGATCCATTCCCTAATCTGTTTCTCGATCACTACAAAGAGAAATGAGTGGGATTCATTCCCTAATCTGTTTCTCGATTATTAGAGAAATGAGTGGGATTCATTCCCTAATCTGTTTCTCTATCCATGTAGAGAAATGAGTGGGATTCATTCCCTAATCTGTTTCTTTGACATCATACATTCTATGTGATTCAACTCGCAGATTAAAATCCCTTAAAAAACACTCAACCAAAAACATCTAAAATATCTAATAAAGGCTCAGACCTAAACAAAGTGATGAAGTGGTGCGAAGCCTTGTATTGGGTTTTGTTCATCATGAAGTTACATAAAAAACACAAACCAAGTTTCTCTCTTCTTTATCTCGCCTCCGAGGCATTCTTTCTCTTGCCTTCAGGGCATTCTTTCTCCTAATCGGACACGTTATTTCCGCTCCATTCCCAGCTTAAGACTCCAGAGGTCGAGCAGCGGAGTGCGAATGTAACTGTTCAACTAAAAAACACAAAAACAAACAAAAACTAAAGAGCCGAACTACGGCGCTCTGATTCCTGAAAAGGATACGTAGGCATTAGGTCGCGGGGCCTAAGCGAGCACAACTATTTATAAACCTTATTTTCCCCGTGTTTCTTTTTTTCCATTTGCATGCATTCCCTTAGTGATTAAGCTTTAGATTTACACACCCTTAGAATAGAACAAACATAGGTGGATACCATCGAGTACGATGGGCGTGAGGGGTGCTAGTACCTTCCCCTCGCGTAACCGACTCCCGTACCCTATCTCTGGTCGAAAGACCTCGTTCTTATTCATCTTAGGTTTTCGGATATTCCTTTCCCTTGGGATAAATATATTAGTGGCGACTCTGTTCATCATTTCGCGAGCGTGCGACAGCTGGCGACTCTGCTGGGGACGTGATAGACCTGTGCTGGTCCATTCTTAGCAAGTCGATCCTAGCCTTTGTTTGTTTCTTTTATTGGGTGTTTATTTATTTGTTTATGTGTTTACATTTTGTATATATGTGCACATATCATGTTTATTTCTATTTGCATATCATATTTACTTTCCGCATGCATCTGGACTATATTATGGGTCCCCGTGGGGGCCACATATTTTCTCTCTGTTTGCAGGTTGGGTGGGATGTTCTATGAGGTAAAAGGCCCAATACACAGGCTATGAGTGCACTCTAGGGACCCTAGGATAGAGTGGGAGCATAGTTTGTCTCGAGGTGTACGTCTCGGGATGGATTATGTGACTACGAGCAGAGTAGTGGTTTCAAACGGAGGTATTATCGTCACCCGCATCCGCGCTGTGATGGTACTTACCTTCGGGCGGACCGTATACTGCGTTTCATGACCTTACCCTGACCTAGACTACACCCGTGAGTGGGGAGGGAATCATATTCTTTACAGGTGCATGTTCTGTTGGTGACTATTGGTTCTCCTGGTACTCAAAAGGACGTCGAACCTTTGATCTTGGAACATTTGACTTATACAGAAGCTCTACATCAGTTATATATCAGAATCAACGTCGAACCTCTGAATCTGGAGGGTTCGACCATCCTTGACTTATGCACAAGCTATTTATCCAGAAAGCAACGTCGAACCTCTGAATCTGGAGGATTCGACCATATCTTATTGATCATGAGAAGCTGTTATCCAAGAGGCCTTGATCCTTGATCCTGATTCCTGCTGCATTTGCATCATCATTAACATTTTTGCATTCATGCATATGCATCCATGGTTACCAAGACTCTTATACTCTTCCTCTCCATCAGATCAGTCAAGACGATTCCTCCACACCGATATCTGACAAGAGCTCACAGAAGAAGAATTATGGAGAACTATGAACAAGATCAAGCTGCTATTAGAGAAGAGATGGATCAAATGAAAACTAAGGTCGATGCTATCCTGGAAGCTATCCAAGCCTTGCGAACTGAAAGGGTTCCTGCTACACAAGAGATTCCCGTTGTTGGTAACCAAGCTGCTGCTAGCCAACTTGAGGTCGTTCCACCTTCTTCTAATCCACTTGAGTTCCAACCAAGGACTAATGCTACGCTTGGAATGCCATTTAGCTTCATGACTGTTGATACTCTTGGAGCTTCAAACCAAGGAGGACCTATGCCTGTAACTTCTGGAGTGCCAACTATGACTGGGCCTCCTTGCTCATTTCCTATTCCACCTCCTCATACAGAGATTCCTTATCCTGCTTTCTGTGGTCCTCAGTTTGCTAATCCAGAAATGCAAACAATACCAACTGCTGAAAGAGCTCGACCCGTTGAGAAATCCGCTGAGAAGTACAAAATCCTTGAGGAAAGAATTCGAGCCATTGAAGGATTTAGTGCCTATGGGATGGATGCTGAGGATATGTGTCTAGTTCCTAATCTGGTTGTCCCTCCTAAGTTCAAGACTCCCGACTTCCAGAAGTACAAGGGTTTGAGCTGTCCGAAGAGCCATATCATCATGTATTGTCGTAAGATGGCTTCTCACATCCACAACGACTCATTGCTCATTCACTGCTTCCAAGATAGCTTATCTGGGGCATCTCTGAACTGGTATATGAATCTGGAGCGTAATAGAATCCGATCTTGGAAGGATTTGTCTGATGCTTTCCTCAAGCAATATCAGTATAACATTGACATGGCACCGACTAGGTTGCAACTTCAAAATCAAGTGCAAAGGACCAATGAGACATTCAAAGAGTATGCTCAAAGGTGGAGAGAAATGGCTGCTCAAGTGAATCCACCACTTTCTGAATCCGAACTGGTTGACATGTTCATGAACACTCTTCAAGGACATTACTATGAGAGAATGGTTGGTAGTGTTTCTTCTGGTTTCTCCGATCTAGTCAGGATTGGTGAAAGAATTGAGAATGGTTTGAAAATTGGTAAGATCCAGAATCCCGCCAATGCTGCTGCTGCAAACCAATATGGGTACAAGAAACCTCAGGGTAACTTTGTCAAGAAGAAAGAAGGCGAGACCAGTGCCACCTATGCTCAAGATCAAGCTCCTTGCTATCGAGTGACCGCCACCGCCCCTCAAGCTTATGTGGCACCTGTTGGTCAACAACCTTGGGTCCCTTATCAACAATATGTCCAACAACAACAACAAGGTTTCCAACAACAAGGTTATCAGCAGAGACAAGGTCAACAGAGGCAGAATAGGCCTAAAAGGGTGTATGATCGTGTACCAATGACCTATAGCCAACTTCTCGCCGCCTTGCTTGATCAAAAACTGATCCAATTAGCTGAAGCGAGGCCTCCTCCTGATCCTCTCCCTCCAAATTACAAGATTAATGCCAAGTGTGAATTCCACTCTGGAGGATCTGGTCACACCACTGAAGAGTGCAGAGTTCTCAAAGACAAGGTTCAGGATCTGCTTGATGCAAAGGAGATTACATTCACACCTGCGACACCTAATGTGGTCAACAATCCCATGCCACCTCACAATGGAGCTTCCACCAGTGGACCATGAAGACTTTATGTTTGTCAGAGAACATTTCATTTGCATTAGAATAAGGCCAAGCTTGCCATTGTATAGATTTCTTTAGTATTTTCAATTGTATTACTTTTGTTGTTATCAAGTACTTCTCATTGTAAGAAACTCATTATGTTTGAATAAATAAAAATAATGTAATATACATGTTTTTCTCAAATCATTTCATCTTTGTCACTATGTTCATTGATATTCAACTCATTTGTCTTAAGCAATCAAAAAAGGAGAATGATGAAAAATCAAAAACACATGAACTACTAACTGTATGCTTTTGGAACAAAGATCCTGCTGATGATGTACAGGCATTGTTTCGATTCCTAAACACCGGAGTTATAAGGGAGTGAAACCTTCGTCAACCCCTTCGAGCCTAAGGAGTAGTAGTTTCTTTTCAAAAAATATACAAAACCCTCAATCTTAACCAGGGGCAGGGTAGTCTTCAGTTAGTGCGACCGAGCGCTCAACTTTCAGGTATTCCACCAGAGGATCAACCATATCTCATATCTCACAAAAGAAGAGCACAATCCACAATGGATGTCTCCCATGCACTAAGAAGAAGGCAGTCACAACCTTTTCATCAAGTCAATCACCAAAGTCATACAACTTGTTCCCGAACGAGACAAAAAAGAATGAAAAGAAAGTTATGAATAAAATAAAAAAGGAAAACAATAGCCCGCTAAGTCAAAAAAAGGAAAGAAAAGCTTTGAAGCAAATGACTTAGGCAAAAATTAGGGCATATCCCGCTGGACAACGAAAACCAAAATCAAAAGAAACTTTTTGTCCAGGCAAAAGTTAGGGAAAGCAAAAAGACAAAAGCAAAAGAAAATTCCTCCAAGGGACAAGTTGTTATGACCATCAACAAAAGCGCCAAAAGGTGACTGCCACCTCCATCAAAGCTACAAAGGATCCTCATCCATCACAATCCTTCCTGAAAGATGAACACTCGTGTCAAACTAACTGAACGTAGGACTGGAGGACATCACGAAGAGGGGTGGGTTAAGTAGAACTTGAGCCTTTATCCTTTGTTTCTCAAACCGTGAACCCGGCCACGTTACAACCCTCAAAAGTCCTAATTGAAGCAGGGTTCGTTCCGAAAGCATACAAACTGTAAAAATCATGTCAAACTGACTCCTAATGTTGCTTTTCATTTGTGTTAGTATCAATACAACATTTCGACAAATAAAAAACCTTTTCTTCTGAGATTAACATGTGCATTGCATTCTCACTATCTCTTTCAAAACAGAATTGTCTTTAATCAGAAAGTAAGTACTTGATACCAAGATCAAAATACCGTCGAGTAATCTTACAAAGGCAAAGGTTGGTCATCCGCAAAGCAAATACCTGAAGCATCCATCTGGTGTAAGAGTTCCTTTCAATCTGGGGCATTCATACCATGATCAACACTGGGGCAGACCATTGCAAATCTCCATGATTCAAGTGCATCAAAGTTCTATCTCAAGAGATCTTACAAGCTGGGGCAAGCTAGCAACAATTCATTTCTTCATCCTCAATCAAGTGTCAGATATCGAGATAGGTGTCGAGGAGTCAAGTCAAACGCCTCACCTTCACAAATTCTATCCTTCAAGCAACAACCTTCTTGCAAGGAACCCTCCATTCACTCCTAGTACCATGGAAACAATCATTCCATTCATAATCATACATACATCATGCATATCATTGCATTTTCATTATCATTTCTCCCGCATGATTCGATCATCAACAAATCAGGGGAATCCACCCCACCTTGATTCTCAAAAAGAGTTTCAGAACTCCACCTAATCTATTCCACATCAAAGCAGAAACCCTAATCAATCAGTACACTGCATATAGAATCCATAGCATTGCATCTCCATAAGTGCACAAACAAATCAAACATTGCATATGAAGCATAAGCTAAGGTACTCATCAAATGAGGTCCCTACAAAGTATTTAATTGATATTCCACTGGATCACTCAGAGTTATTATTGTGGTGTCATCTCCCAAAGTCAATCATGTTCATCTTTCTTCAACCCAGAGTTGATGTTTTATGTTCAACCAAGAGTTCGATTTTCCTTTCATCTTTTAACCCCGAGTTAATTATATTTTCCCACTCAACCCAGAGTTGACGGTTATCTTTATTTCAACCCAGAGTTGATCATTTCCTTTTTCCTCTCACCCAGAGTTGACGGATATTTTCTTATTGTTTCTTTTCCCACTCAACCCAGAGTTGACGGTTATGTCTTATTCAATCCAGGATTGACTTATCCTTTTCCCATTCAACCCAGAGTTGACGGTTATCCTTTATCCTTTTTTCCACTCAACCCAGAGTTGACGGTTATCTTTTCTCCTTTCCCACTCAACCCAGAGTTGACGGTTATCTTTTATCCTTTCCCACTCAATCCAGAGTTGACGGTTATCTCTTGTCTTTTCCCACTCAACCCAGAGTTGACGGTTATCTTTTATTCAACCCAGAGTTGATCCTTGTCTTTCTTTCCCACTCAACCCAGAGTTGACACTTACCTTTTATTCAACCCAGAGTTGATTCCTTGTCTTTTCCCACTCAACCCAGAGTTGATGGTTATCTTTTATCTCTTTCCCTCTCAACCCAGAGTTGACGATTATCTTCTTTCTCTCCCATTCAACCCAGAGTTGATGGTTATTCCTAATTGATCATCTTTCCTCTTTCAACCCAGAGTTGAATTACCTTCTCTCAACCCAGAGTTGATGTCTACCCATTGTCTTCAACTTAGAGTTGATTTCCCTTTATCCTTCAACCCAGAGTTGACCCACGTTTTTTCAACCCAGAGTTGACGTTTATTTCATTTCTAACCTAGAGTTGAATTACTTTCTCTCAACCCAGAGTTGATGTCTATCTCTTGTTCTCAACCCAGAGTTGATTTTCTTTCCTTGTATCTCAACCCAGAGTTGATACCCATATCTTGTCCCACTAATACTGATTTCACTTTCCGTTCTCAATCCAGAATTGATGTTTACCTCTTGTTCAACCCAGAGTTGATTTCCCCTTTATTCTTCGACCCAGAGTTAACCCACTTTTCTTTTTCAACCCAGAGTTGATGTTTATTTCTTTTCTAACCCAGAGTTAATTTGTTCGATCCAGAATTGATACACTTTTCCTCAGTGGAGTTGACACCATTCTTTTCTCCAGTGGATCATATCACATCAAGCAAATTTTCAGGTTCACTTGATATTTAATCTTCTTCTACCTGGGATGTTCGAAAGGCTAACACCAATCTCACCCTCAGGTTAAAGATGATTAAATAGGGGCAGCTGTTGCACCCCAAAATTTGCCCATCTAATTATATTTTTAATTGGCGTACATATCTCATTCATTTGCATTTAGGTCATCTAACACATCATGCATCATTTATTATTGAAATAGGCATAGGATCAAGGATTTGAAAAGCTTAGGGTTTCATATCCAGTTTGGGGTGAGTATGACAATTAAATTCTAATCATTATGGCGTTTCAAGCAAGGGAAGCGTGAGGCCTTTTTGCTGAGTATGAGAGTTTGAATTTGAAGAGATATAGGGTGGATTTGCAATCGAATATTGGATCGAGGTTCTCTAATGCATCCTAAAAAAGGAAAATTCATTCATTTCGGTTTGCTTAAAATGTAATCTACAAGATCACTAAGTTCATCATATTCATCGATTCAAGTTTCATTATTTCCTTGCGCCATTGGTTTACAAAAAGACTTGGAATTCATTTGAAAGTGCGTCCGAGAATATATCACTCATTATTTCATTCACTCAATTATGAACCAAAAGCCATCTCGATCAATAAGCGTCACTATTGTTTCAAGTTGTTTCCTTTTAGAAAATTGAAGCGCAAATGGAAAGAACTTTCATGAAGATCAATGTTTATCTCAAAAAGTCAATTATACATTCATAAAGGTCCCTACCAAAAATTCATAATTTATCACAAAAATTCAAGTACAAGTCAGCATAAGTCTTACTCATTACAAGAAATTGAAAGAAATATAAGAAAATGTTATCAGCTTCACAAATTCAAGAAACATGGCCTTTTTGGATAACATATAGCCATAAGTTCATCAATTAATTCTTCATGTCCAGGTCCAAGATTAAAGCTGTACAAACACAACAACAACAGTTACAAGAAAAGTAGTTGAATGATTTTTCTGGATTCGTTTCTACTTGCAATTGGTCTTGATATCAGCCTTGGTGATCTTCATCATCATGTATAGTTGAATCCTTGGTTTCACGTGGCAGTGTATCATAGCATATCACCTGAAGAAAAAACAACATACACTCAGTCAACAACCAAACCTACATAGCCCTGCAATTCATCCTTCAACAAACAGCCAAGATAAAAGAGAACCAAGATTCAGCATTTATTCAAACAAAGCTACTACAAAAAGTTCAGTTCAGTGCATACATGTATAGCTCCTGCAGAAGTAACATCTAATTATCCTTTACCAATTCCCTAACTTCTACTAACAGAATCTTAACAAACTTTCTCCATTCAATAACTGCCTATAACTAACATATAAATAACCCCATAACTGAACCTAACAGAAGTAACAAGCTATTGTAACTAACCTAACCGAATCAGCCAGCTCAGCAAGTTCTCTTAAACAGAATATAACAGAATTGGGAACAGAAAAGATCAGAGATGTGAACTAACCTTCAACTCCTATAAAATCAGAGCTTGCTCCATCATTTGATAAGGCATTCACCATAACCATTTCTGAACCATTCAACCATTCCCCTTCAGTTTTCACTCGAACCATTCACTCACTTCACCTTCGCCTCCATTCTTTCACCTTCATCACTTTCATCAATCTATCTCATGCTCCAACTCCTTCATCATCTTCAATTCACGTAACTCCCTCAGCAATCCGCAGAAGCTTTACACAGATTTAATCTTCATCGCTCGTCAACCATCAGAATCCCTACAATCAAGCTCTCCTACCATCATCTTCTTCATCATTAATCATCGTCATCTGCAGTAACTGCCATATCGCAACTCAGAGGAGAGAAGAAGAAGATTCAAAAAAAGCATAAAGAAAAAGAATGAGACGCACCTGAGCCAAGGATTCCTCTCGCGTTTATTTCGCGATTCAAGCATCTGCAAGGAACACGGATTCTCCACTCCGGCCTTCTTCGACATTTCGCACACCAGGTAAGTCACGGAATCTTAGCTTTCCTTCACTTCTTTGGCATGTTCTTGCTAGTATTCCGTAGAATGAGGATCCGTGAGCATTAACCCTAAGGTTTCAGGGACCATAGCTTTATCTTCATCGTTTAATTCGGATTGAGAACTTCTAGGGTTTGATATTGGGCTAGATATAGAGGAAAACCGAGGGAGGTGATAAGAGATTATGCTAGAGTACAGAAGAGGGATTCGATTGCGTTGTTTTATTTTCGGTTTGGCCAAGCTCCGCCGCCCCCGGCGCGGCGGAGACGATTTCCGATGAGCATGGTGAGAGTGAAGAGTGAACAAGAGAGTAAACGAGAAGAAGTTGAAACGTCACATAACTTACCCTAATTCCCCTTTTTCATTTCATTTTATTATTATTAATGTTATTAATCTGATTAATTGATATAATCAGAATATAATATAAGGTTTAGTTTCCAATTAATTAAGCTAATTGACAATAATTGAATCAAGATCTGATATTAATTTGAACAATGAGACATGGATCAAAGATAGTTCCTTAGGCCCTTTACTGAGTTGCTCCTCACACCCCCTCGGGCCCATGCCATGTTTGGCAACAAAATCTGTAATAACAAAAACTCTTTGGGCCTGCCACGAGTTGCTCCTCACACCCCCTCGGGCCCATGCCATGTTTGGCAACAAAATCTGTAATAACAAAAACTCTTTGGGCCTGCCACGAGTTGCTTCTCACACCCCCTGGCCCATGGATGTCTTTCAAAAAGCTGTATCACAACAAAAACAAACTGTTTGGGCCAATCTTCCAGTGGGCCTGCGCCCATTGCTCCTCACAATCCCATTTTCACTGTTCACCCCCTGTTTCAACTTTGTTCCAATTAACAATTTAGATTTTACTTAGATTTTTTAACTTCTTTTAGGCAATAAAAATCATACCAATCTCCTATTAGTTCTTAGACCTTAATACAATTTTTGACATATAAAAATAATCACAAAAATATTAGTTTAGGTTTGTATTTTAATTCTTTTGCTTGATTAAAATTCTTGTTTTGTCATATAAAAATCATAGAAAATGATAGTTCTTTTAACTCATGCTAGTGCTATATTTTGAATCATTTTATTTTCATGTTTTGTGCTATATTTTCAAGTCATCTTTTAGTCATTTTTGCACTAATTTTGTATCATCGTTTACTTGTAATTTCCACTTGTAATTTCGATCTCCGCTTATGCTTATATTCTCATGTCGCTTTTTGCTCCTAACCATTAGGTAGAAACCATGACAACTTTAGGAATTAGAGGTTCCCATCATATTAGGCTAGTTTTCATCTTAGGCTAGTTTTGTTTATTTTCCTTTTCAACTTTAAAACACTTAACAAAGGAAGAGGCGAATCACATTAAAAGTGGGAGAGAAACGAGTGGGATTTATTCCCTAATCTGTTTCTCGAACACTTAGTGAGAGAGAAATGAGTGGGATCCATTCCCTAATCTGTTTCTCGATCACTACAAAGAGAAATGAGTGGGATTCATTCCCTAATCTGTTTCTCGATTATTAGAGAAATGAGTGGGATTCATTCCCTAATCTGTTTCTCTATCCATGTAGAGAAATGAGTGGGATTCATTCCCTAATCTGTTTCTTTGACATCATACATTCTATGTGATTCAACTCGGAGATTAAAATCCCTTAAAAAACACTCAACCAAAAACATCTAAAATATCTAATAAAGGCTCAGACCTAAACAAAGTGATGAAGTGGTGCGAAGCCTTGTATTGGGTTTTGTTCATCATGAAGTTACATAAAAAACACAAACCAAGTTTCTCTCTTCTTTATCTCGCCTCCGAGGCATTCTTTCTCTTGCCTTCAGGGCATTCTTTCTCCTAATCGGACACGTTATTTCCGCTCCATTCCCAGCTTAAGACTCCAGAGGTCGAGCAGCGGAGTGCGAATGTAACTGTTCAACTAAAAAACACAAAAACAAACAAAAACTAAAGAGCCGAACTACGGCGCTCTGATTCCTGAAAAGGATACGTAGGCATTAGGTCGCGGGGCCTAAGCGAGCACAACTATTTATAAACCTTATTTTCCCCGTGTTTCTTTTTTTCCATTTGCATGCATTCCCTTAGTGATTAAGCTTTAGATTTACACACCCTTAGAATAGAACAAACATAGGTGGATACCATCGAGTACGATGGGCGTGAGGGGTGCTAGTACCTTCCCCTCGCGTAACCGACTCCCGTACCCTATCTCTGGTCGAAAGACCTCGTTCTTATTCATCTTAGGTTTTCGGATATTCCTTTCCCTTGGGATAAATATATTAGTGGCGACTCTGTTCATCATTTCGCGAGCGTGCGACACCACCTCAGCCCTAAAACCTAAACTTAGTGAACAAGTTTAGGGGACAAACAGTACAATACTACAAAATACTAAAGTACCCTTACTAACTAAACTTAACAGCTGCGCTAACAAACTCAACTCCAGAACATCAGAAGCATCTGCTTCTGACTAACAACCTCAGAAGCTTTACTGCTTCTGACTAACAACAACTTCTAGCTAATCAACCTCAGAAGCTCTACTGCTTCTGAGCAACACCAGAACATCAGAAGCATCTTCTTCTGATTAACAACAACTTCAGAGAATTGAATTACTCTACAATATTATCATGATTCTAAAAACTTTCACTTTATATCCAAACATGCACTTCACTTGCCGTCTCCAACTTGTTGGTACTTTTGTTGTGTTTTTTATCCTTCCTCAAATTTGTTATGTTTAGGTACTTCGAGTATATTTTCTCTAAAGATTTGTGTGTCTTTTTTTCTTCTCTTTTCAATGTATAAATGTACATTCCATGAACTGTTTACCATTTTATTAGGGTTTTTTTACAATGTTCTAAGAGATATGGTTAATATTTTATCATCTTGACCGCCCAAAAGATTCAATAAAAGAGACTAAATATCAAATATTATTGAAGGATACATATAAGAAAGAAATATGGATCTTTTTACTCTCGAGCCCATACAATTTCAGTCCCGAGCTCATCCAACATCTTTTAGATTAATCAAACAGTCTCCAATATGATATGTTGCATTTTACATGAAACAGTTATAACTGCATTTGTTATATAAAGAGAGAATGCGCCACTTTACATGTAATTCAAATACATTTTCACTACTCAATATTTTTCATTCTCTCGTTGACTTAGACATTGGAGTGTTAACATTGCACACACACTCTCACACCACCACATCGAAAAGCTCAGTGCACCGTATCAAAAGTCCAATAACTAATCCATCTCACATTTCTGGTTCCTTGTAGAACAATGGCGTCGTCTGTAGGAGTCAATTTTTGATTCCTACAAACTTCAAGAAGAAACCTTCATTCTTACGTCGAAGGGTCAAATATTATATTTTTATTCGTCGAACCACTAATTTTGAGTGCACTTGTCCATTAGATCTTTTGCATAATGTCAAAACTTAGAAAAACCTTAACAACAAACTTAGTCGAGTTAACAAGCAACTTGGTCGAGCTCAAGATCAAGGGGAGAGACATTGCAATGGTCAACAACAAACTTAGGGTTTATATGTTTGAGTTGTTTCAATTCTCTTGTAAAAAAATATATTTGCATAGTAAGAAATTTATCTCAATTTCAAATTGGAATTGGGGGCAGACGTAGTCGTAGCGAGGCCGATCGGTGAACTGCCTAAATAACTCCTTGTGTGCTCTCTCTTGATCTCTTTATCTCTTGCATTTAAATTTCCATAATAAAATTATTAAGCACATTGATTGAGCGATTGATTTGTAATAAATTTCAGGAAATTGTTTTTGAACGTGATTGAGTTGTTGATAGTCTTGCAATCACTTTGATTGTAAGAGAGTTTTCATAGATAGGTTATTTGGTTAGCTATTAGAAGATCATCATTTGGTATAAGACCATCTGACATCAAAAGATCCAAGGATTTGGCGTTAGAAGACGTAGTTGAGATCAGGATGCATTGAGAATGCTCTGATGAGCTAAAGCATATGAATGAAAATATTCGTTAGAAGTTGTGAAATTTCTAAAACGAATCTTGCTCTAATAAATTTTGAACTTTGATATTCTAATTCTTCAAAGAAGTTATTTCTGTTCTGAAACTGTGATGTGTTCAGAAGTTATAAACTTTCTGAGAAAAGAGGTTGTTAACCTTCGCTCTGATTCAATGCATGTGTGCTTTGATACAACGTATGTTTTAGAAGTTGTGAACTTTCTAAAAAATATGGTTAAATCAAGCTCGGATACCTTTCATTGTTCAGAAGTTGTGAACTGTCTAAAAGTAAGGTAGGTAATCATCTGTTGATAACTCCTATTGTTCATAAGTTGAGAACTTTATGAAAGTATGTTTATTAGACTCTAACGCTTCAGAAGTTGTGAACTTTCTAGAAGCATGTCAAGGGTAATATGTGACTAAGCATTATTCAGAAGTTGAGAACTATCTCAAAGAATGTCAATGTGTGCTCTAGCAAAGTTTTTTCTATTTCATGAAGTTGTTCAGAAGTTGTAAACTGTCCGAAAGTTTTGTAACCAAGGTTCTGATGGACCAGACTCTGATACTTTAGAAGTTGAGAATTTTCTAGAGGTGTAGTAAGTCTGCTCTCTTTTTGACATCATTCAAAGATTGTGAACCTTTTGAAGACATGGTAAGAAGACATGTTCTAAAGACATGGTCTAAACACGTGATCTAAGACATGGTCAGAAGACGTATCCTAAGACATGGTCTAAGATATGGTCAAAAGACATGGTCAAAAGACATGATCAAAAAACATTATCTAAGACATGGTCAGTCAGGCAATGATTGAGGTGCTGAACCTTCTGATGACATGATGCTTGACACCTTCTGGTGTGTAATCAAGCTTATGGGAGAACCAACATTATAGTTCTGATGTTTGATGCGAAGCATCAAGATAGTTTCTAAACATGTTATACTCATAGTGTTCTGAAAGTATGCTAGGCTCTGAGATGAAGACCAAACAACTCTATTTAGACTCTGATGAGACGTCAATGGGGAAGTATTCCTTCTCTATATTTCATTATGTAATTCAAAATTTATTTTGCGAGTCTCGATCTTAGGGGGAGATTCTGAACAAGCATAAATGAATTTTAAGTATTAACAAATTTAGGCGGAGCTGGTTAGCTTTTTTAGAATTTGAGTTTTAATGGTGATTACCCTGTATAAATTTTTCTATCAAAATACATGATTTTGTCATCATCAAAAAGAGAGACATTGTAAGAACAAGATTGGTTCTGCATCTGGCCTTACGTTTTGATTATAACTTTACATGTTATCTTAAAGAACAGTTATTACACTAACAGTTTCTTTCTAGTGTGTAGCTTTTGTGTTGCAGGTTATGAATCTAGTAAGAAGACGTGTGACGTCATCAGGTTTTGAACTCAATACTCTAGAAGAATAATTGTTCTGTGTTACAATGGAAGTCAAGATACTGGAATGCTACTTCTGCAACGGTTCTAAGAAACGTTAGTACAAGAGTTTATGATCGTGACTTTTGTAAGGAAGCTTTGGAGGCCTTCTAAATCTTTGCTTCTGAGTCCCATGTTCTGAAGATGCTGAAGACGAGGTTCTGGTGAACAAGTTCTGAAGATTTGAAGACATCTCATATGAAGATCAAATGCTGAAGACTTTGAAGACAAGGTTCTGCTGAATAGGTTTTAAAGAATCAAAGACTTAGGTTCAGAAAATTCAATTTGTGATCCTTCTACAACATGCTTCAATCAACTTACATCAGAAGCCTCTAAAGAATTAGAAGATCAATAACAACTTACGTGTGATAGTAAGAATAAAAGTACTAACGTAAATTGTGACCTCTATTTTTATATGGCGTAAGGACAGTCTAACATGTACTTGTTATCTATCATTCTCACCATGACTATTGGAGACTTTACAGTTGTACTTTGGATTTTCTATTCTGCCCTCCAACGGATATATCTTTCTTTATAAAAGAAGCCATTGAAAGAATTTGAAATAAACAAATCAGTTCTGCAAAACTACACCAAAGCACTGTACAAACTCTATTAGAGAATTTTTTTGTATAGTTTAGTCTTTTTAGCAAGGAGCTTTTGTTCGTATATTACTTTAAACACTTTTGTGTTGTTGTACTTAAACATTGTGTAATCTTCTTATTAGAAGCATCTTTATATACACACTTGTAGTCAGCGTTGGTAAATGGATGCCTTGGGGGACTAAGTGATGGTTAGAATTCTCAAAAAGATTTTGGTTGCGGTCATAGTGGTTTCACGATAAGGATCAGCTGAACTTGTTGGGATTGTCAGCAAGGTTGATCATAAGCTTATTGTGGTTGTCTGTAATCAGTTGGATTATAGTGGATTAAGTCCTTGTTGACAAGGCAAAATCACCTTGGTGGGTGGACTGGAGTAACTTCGTTAACAGTGAACTAGGATATAAATAACCGTGTTATTTACTTTTGTTCTCTTTTTAACCTTGTATTTTGAGTTACGAAAAGATTATATTTGGTAAAACCCAATTCGAACCCCCTTTCTTGTGTTTCTTGCACTTTCATAACCCTCATCCTTACAATAATAACATTGAATACCAGATGCATCATGATCCGCTGTCGCGCGCGGATCAAAAACGAGTATTTTGTAAAACGTAGTACAACGACAATTGACTCGAATATCGTCTCAAGGATTCTTGTTTATTATCAACTAATCAAAATCGATGGGGGGTTTGGTTCAGGTTCGATTTATAGAAAAAGTGATTATCAAAAGCGATTAATGAAATAAGCTGTTTTGAAAAAGTGATTATAAAATTAAGCCAATCTACTGTTTTCGGTTCCGGCTTATCACAGGTTTCTACCTTACCAATTCCCTAAGCGGCTTCGATCTCTATTCGATTCCAATACCAATTGACAAGCGCAAAAGATATTAAATAGACTGGATTCCTATTCCGAATTAAGCAAACGGATTAATACAATCGCGAATTAAGCAAACACGATATAGAAACGCAATTTAACGACGAAGCGACGTAAACAACGATTAACAGTTAGGAATACAATCATACGAAATTAATCAAAATATTCCACGAAATAACAGATTAAGCAAATGCAAATTCATAGAATATAATTGAAAGAGAAACAAAATTGAATTGATAAAATAAAAATCTCAAAGCTTTTGGAATTCGATTACAGTAGATCGACTCTGGATGTTTAGTTCTCCATTCAAGCGTACAGAGCAAAAGTTTGGAAACAAAACCGTGAATAGTGAATCACATGAACAGTACCACGGCTTCTAGGTAATAGAGAGAACAAAACAATTGGTTTATGACCCAACTGGGTCAAATTACAAAACCCAGGCCCACTACATAACGACCCAACAACTGAAAATAAAATAGTGCTGCAGCTTCAAATGCAAATCTGGGAATTATAGGCTCCGAATCTGACTTTGACTCCAACATGAAAGTTGTAGCTCTTTCTCTTAGCTTTCCGGAGATTATTAGAACGCCTCAATCGGATTCCCAAAACTCCAGTTATGATCATTTTAGTGCAGACTACTAATGCTGAAAATAAAGTGCGAAAATCAAATTAAACCAAGAATAAACTAAATTAGAAAAACATTATAAAACATAAAAGTAAACAAAGAAAATCAAAGAAATGCTTAAGAACAAACATAGGAGAATGTGCATTAAAATGCCCTGATCAAATTCCCCCACACTTGAACTTTTGCACTCCGAGCAAAATAAAATTAAAACTCAAAAGAAACACCCAGCAATATTTACTCATTCTGGGCTACAAACTCTTCCGCGGTTAAGATTGCATCAATAGGTATTAATCTTGCACACTAAGGATATCGTAGGAACACAAATCCGCAATTGTGCGGTCATTAGCCTCCTGAACACACAAACCACTTCGAATAATGTTATTATGCCAAAACCTAACTTAATCATCCTCTTTTTTACTCTTTTTCATTCTGGCACAATCACATTAAGCCTGTTATCTCCACACACTCATAGTAAGGCTACCGGTTAGTGACTCTGATCCTTTTTTGCATGGGGTTCTGGTACCTAAGTAGTATACCCCTTTTATTCCCCAATTGTAGTTGCGGGGGATCGGACCGTAATCCTCCCTACCAAGTTCAGTACCAGAAACCTCTGAACCAACTAACAACGCGACTTGAAATCTCTTTTTTTTTGTAGGTTTTACAACCGTTGGGTTAAGTGACCGGGTGAGGGTCACCAAACTTAGAAGGTGCGTTCCTTTTTATTTTCTTTTTTTTCAAATAAAACTTGGATCACTCACTTATTTTCATCGGCTTCCTTACGTAGAGCATGTGTGAGATGGTGCCGACTGCAAAGATAAACTACTCAAGAGCTATTAGAGAATGAGAATTTAAGGCTAAAACATAATAAAAAATTCAAATCAATTTCCATATGCAGGAGACTTACGGTGTTAAAACGATACCGATCTTGATTTTTTTTTCAAGTCTCCACAACTAACCTCAGATTAATCTATAACCCAAAACTTTCAAAAAGATACATTTTTTTAAGTACTGAAAACAAAACAAAAACAAAAAAAATTGAAAGAAAACAAAACAAATAAATGATTCTCTCCCCCACACTTAAGACATACATTGTCCTCAATGAAAGAACATTAATATAAGATAAGAGTGAGAGAAAGGAAAGAACACACCCGAGTAGTCAAGGAGGATATGTGATCACATGAGCAGCCTTTCCCAAAGAGAGATCTTCTACATTCTCTTCTTCCAAAGTGGGGCTATGATGGAGTAGCTTTGGGTAATGTCCATTTAACTTGAAATTTTTATTAATGCCTTCACCTTTTATTCCAGGATCAAAGAATGTTCTTTTAAAAGTAAAGGTGTCAAATGGGCATGTGAAGGTGCTCTCATCTTTCATAAAATCAAGGAACCAAAGGTTATGGGGCTGCCTCACTAATTTTGCTACATCTTCAAGTGAGATCCTATGCACACACATGGACGAACTAATATCATAAATATCATCCAAGGTCCATCCAATTCCTTTCTTATGCTTCTTTAAAACCTGCAAAAACTTACTTTCTTGATCAAAATAAAGTTTAGAAGAAATTATAATCAGAAGTTTTTCATTCATCTCTAAATAAGCATAGTTAAGATTTTCAGGAATTGGTTTCAGCTCTCGGAAAGGTGGTTGTTCAATGGAAGGAGTGCTTGGGGCAGCCGGGGTGTCAAGAGCTTCATCTACATGAACAACTTCATTTGCAACCTCATATGTAGTAAGAATATCAACTTGCAAGGCAACCTCAATTTCAGCATAAACAGAGCAAATTTTAGTGTCAGTACAAACATCACAAGAGTAAACATCATCAAAACCAGACAATGATGGAAAATCATCTGCAAACAAATCAGTACAAGTATTATCAACAGTTTCAGAAGGCAACTCTATTTGAAAAACAGAATGCTCTTCCAAGGATTGTTGGTTTGATCCTTGAGCTTGCTGCATGGCATTCACCAAAGTGGCAAGTTGTCCAATTTGTGTTTGTAAAGTCTGAATAGTAGAATCTATTTGTTGTTGATACTGAAGATTATTTGCAGCCATTTGTTTGACAATATCCTCTAGTGAAGGTTCAGAAGGTACAGGGCACACAACCTGAAATTCCTTCAGATGCTTATGCGGATCCTCCCCTGCAAAACCATTAAACCTAGGCAACAAATGTGTTAAACCATATTCCAATTCAAAAGGTACATCAGCCGCAGGATAGTCAATACATAAACCATTATAGTTCACATTAGGGACAGCCAACTGCGTCAAAGTTCTTAGTTCAGCCATGGTTTCAACAAACATTGAAATATCAATTATGTCCCATACAGGCAAAAACAAATAGAAAGAAGGAAAACTATTAAAATAAATTTATAAAAATACAAAAACACAAAATTTAATCTACTGAAGCAAAATAAGAATTTTGAGAATTTTTTTGGATTTTTTCGACTCTATGAAAACGGTAAAAAATTCATTAAAAATAGAAAAACGATGAATTTGGAGATTTGGGGTCGAATTCCCTTACTCTTCTAGAGTATGAGAGTATTGATTTCACGATTTTTCTCCTCCCAGTAGGTAAAAACAGATTATCGATCAGACTCAATTTCCAAAAAAAAAACTGTTTTTTTCGACTCAAAATGGCGTTATGGCCGAAACCGCGAGGAACCTATGGCCTAAACGCACAAACACTAATCCTATGACAATAATATCAGTTAATAACGACAAGAATCCCCGGCAACGACGCCAATTTGATCCGCTGTCGCGTGCGGATCAGTATTTTGTAAAACGTAGTACAACGACAATTGACTCGAATATCGTCTCAAGGATTCTTGTTTATTATCAACTAATCAAAATCGATGGGGGGTTTGGTTCAGGTTCAATTTATATAAAAAGTGATTATCAAAAGCGATTAATGAAATAAGTTGTTTTGAAAAAGTGATTATAAAATTAAGCCAATCTACTGTTTTCGGTTCCGGCTTATCACAGGTTTCTACCTTACCAATTCCCTAAGCGGCTTCGATCTCTATTCGATTCCAATACCAATTGACAAGCGCAAAAGATATTAAATAGACTGGATTCCTATTTCGAATTAAGCAAACGGATTAATACAATCGCGAATTAAGCAAACACGATATAGAAACGCAATTTAACGACGAAGCGACGTAAACAACGATTAACAGTTAGGAATACAATCATACAAAATTAATCAAAATATTCCACGGAATAACAGATTAAGCAAATGCAAATTCATAGAATATAATTGAAAGAGAAACGAAATTGAATTGATAAAATAAAAATCTCAAAGCTTTTGGAATTCGATAACAGTAGATCGACTCTGGATGTTTAGTTCTCCATTCAAGCGTACAGAGCAAAAGTTTGGAAACAAAATCGTGAATAGTGAATCACATGAACAGTACCACGGCTGCTAGGTAATAGAGAGAACAAACCAATTGGTTTATGACCCAACTGGGTCAAATTACAAAACCCAGGCCCACTACATAACGACCCAACAACTGAAAATAAAATAGTGTTGCAGCTTCAAATGCAAATCTGGGAATTATAGGCTCCGAATCTGTCTTTGACTCCAACATGAAAGTTGTAGCTCTTTCTCTTAACTTTTCGGAGATTATTAGAACGCCTCAATCGGATTCCCGAAACTCCAGTTATGATCATTTTAGTGCAGACTACTAATGCTGAAAATAAAGTACAAAATCAAATTAAACCAAAAATAAACTAAATTAGAAAAACATTATAAAACATAAAAGTAAACAAAGAAAATCAAAGAAATGCTTAAGAACAAACATAGGAGAATGTGCATTAAAATGCACTGATCAAATTCCCCCACACTTGAACTTTTGCACTCCGAGCAAAATAAAATTAAAACTCAAAAGAAACACCCAACAATATTTACTCATTCTGGGCTACAAACTCTTCTGCGGTTAAGATTGCATCAATAGGTATTAATCTTGCACACTAAGGATATCGTAGGAACACAAATCCGCAATTGTGCGGTCATAAGCCTCCTGAACACACAAACCACTTCGAATAATGTTATTATGCCAAAACCTAACTTAATCATCCTCTTTTTTACTCTTTTTCATTCTGGCACAATCACATTAAGCCTGTTATCTCCACACACTCATAGTAAGGCTACCGGTTAGTGACTCTGATCCTTTTTTGCATGGGGTTCTGGTACCTAAGTAGTATACCCCTTTTATTCCCCAATTGTAGTTGCGGGGGATCGGACCGTAATCCTCCCTACCAAGTTCAGTTCCAGAAACCTCTGAACCAACTAACAACGCGACTTGAAATCTCTTTTTTTTGTAGGTTTTACAACCGTTGGGTTAAGTGACCGGGTGAGGGTCACCAAACTTAGAAGGTGCGTTCCTTTTTATTTTCTTTTTTTTCAAATAAAACTTGGATCACTCACTTATTTTCATCGGCTTCCTTACGTAGAGCATGTGTGAGATGGTGCCAACTGCAAAGATAAACTACTCAAGAGCTATTAGAGAATGAGAATTTAAGGCTAAAACATAATAAAAAATTCAAATCAATTTCCATATGCAGGAGACTTACGGTGTTAAAACGATACCGATCTTGATTTTTTTTTCAAGTCTCCACAACTAACCTCAGATTAATCTATAACCCAAAACTTTCAAAAAGATACATTTTAAGTACTGAAAACAAAACAAAAACAAAAAAAATTGAAAGAAAACAAAACAAATAAATGATTCTCTCCCCCACACTTAAGACATACATTGTCCTCAATGAAAGAACATTAATATAAAATAAGAGTGAGAGAAAGGAAAGAACACACCCGAGTAGTCAAGGAGGATATGTGATCACATGAGCAGCCTTTCCCAAAGAGAGATCTTCTACATTCTCTTCTTCCAAAGTGGGGCTATGATGGAGTAGCTTTGGGTAATGTCCATTTAACTTGAAATTTTTATTAATGCCTTCACCTTTTATTCCAGGATCAAAGAATGTTCTTTTAAAAGTAAAAGTGTCAAATGGGCATGTGAAGGTGCTCTCATCTTTCATAAAATCAAGGAACCAAAGGTTATGGGGCTGCCTCACTACTTTTGCTACATCTTCAAGTGAGATCCTATGCACACACATGGACGAACTAATATCATAAATGTCATCCAAGGTCCATCCATTTCCTTTCTTATGCTTCTTTAAAACCTGCAAAAAATTACTTTCTTGATCAAAATAAAGTTTAGAAGAAATTATAATCAGAAGTTTTTCATTCATCTCTAAATAAGCATAGTTAAGATTTTCAGGAATTGGTTTCAGCTCTCGGAAAGGTGGTTGTTCAATGGAAGGAGTGCTTGGGGCAGCCGGGGTGTCAAGAGCTTCATCTACATGAACAACTTCATTTGCAACCTCATATGTAGTAATAATATCAACTTGCAAGGCAACCTCAATTTCAGCATAAACAGAGCAAATTTTAGTGTCAGTACAAACATCACAAGAGTAAACATCATCAAAACCAGACAATGATGGAAAATCATCTGCAAACAAATCAGTACAAGTATTATCAACAGTTTCAGAAGGCAACTCTATTTGAAAAACAGAATGCTCTTCCAAGGATTGTTGGTTTGATCCTTGAGCTTGCTGCATGGCATTCACCAAAGTGGCAAGTTGTCCAATTTGTGTTTGTAAAGTCTGAAGAGTAGAATCTATTTGTTGTTGATACTGAAGATTATTTGCAGCCATTTGTTTGACAATATCCTCTAGTGAAGGTTCAGAAGGTACAGGGCACACAACCTGAAATTCCTTCAGATGCTTATGCGGATCCTCGCCTGCAAAACCATTAAACCTAGGCAACAAATGTGTTAAACCATATTCCAATTCAAAAGGTACATCAGCCGCAGGATAGTCAATACATAAACCATTATAGTTCACATTAGGGACAGCCAACTGCGTCAAAGTTCTTAGTTCAGCCATGGTTTCAACAAACACAGAAATATCAATTATGTCCCATACAGGCAAAAACAAATAGAAAGAAGGAAAACTATTAAAATAAATTTATAAAAATACAAAAACACAAAATTTAATCTACTGAAGCAAAATAAGAATTTTGAGAATTTTTTTGGATTTTTTCGACTCTATGAAAACGGTAAAAAATTCATTAAAAATAGAAAAACGATGAATTTGGAGATTTGGGGTCGAATTCCCTTACTCTTCTAGAGTATGAGTATTGATTTCACGATTTTTCTCCTCCCAGTAGGTAAAAACAGATTATCGATCAGACTCAATTTCCAAAAAAAAACCGTTTTTTCGACTCAAAATGGCGTTATGGCCGAAACCGCGAGGAACCTATGCCTAAACGCACAAACACTAATCCTATGACAATAATATCAGTTAATAACGAAAAGAATCCCCAGCAACGACGCCAATTTGATCCGCTGTCGCGCGCGGATCAAAAACGAGTATTTTGTAAAACGTAGTACAACGACAATTGACTCGAATATCGTCTCAAGGATTCTTGTTTATTATCAACTAATCAAAATCGATGGGGGGTTTGGTTCAGGTTCGATTTATATAAAAAGTGATTATCAAAAGCGATTAATGAAATAAGCTGTTTTGAAAAGTGATTATAAAATTAAGCCAATCTACTGTTTTCGGTTCCGGCTTATCACAGGTTTCTACCTTACCAATTCCCTAAGCGGCTTCGATCTCTATTCGATTCCAATACCAATTGACAAGCGCAAAAGATATTAAATAGACTGGATTCCTATTCCGAATTAAGCAAACGGATTAATACAATCGCGAATTAAGCAAACACGATATAGAAACGCAATTTAACGACGAAGCGACGTAAACAACGATTAACAGTTAGGAATACAATCATACAAAATTAATCAAAATATTCCACGGAATAACAGATTAAGCAAATGCAAATTCATAGAATATAATTGAAAGAGAAACGAAATTGAATTGATAAAATAAAAACCTCAAAGCTTTTGGAATTCGATTACAGTAGATCGACTCTGGATGTTTAGTTCTCCATTCAAGCGTACAGAGCAAAAGTTTGGAAACAAAATCGTGAATAGTGAATCACATGAACAGTACCACGGCTGCTAGGTAATAGAGAGAACAAACCAATTGGTTTATGACCCAACTGGGTCAAATTACAAAACCCAGGCCTACTACATAACGACCCAACAACTGAAAATAAAATAGTGCTGCAGCTTCAAATGCAAATCTGGGAATTTTAGGCTTCGAATCTGTCTTGGACTCCAACATGAAAATTGTAGCTCTTTCTCTTAGCTTTTCGGAGATTATTAGAACGCCTCAATCGGATTCCCGAAACTCTAGTTATGATAATTTTAGTGCAGACTACTAATGCTGAAAATAAAGTACGAAAATCAAATTAAACCAAAAATAAACTAAATTAGAAAAACATTATAAAACATAAAAGTAAACAAAGAAAATCAAAGAAATGCTTAAGAACAAACATAGGAGAATGTGCATTAAAATGCACTGATCACATCACCACTATATGACTTATACCGACTTTTACCATTCTTCTTGTCGAACTTGCCATCTCTTTTTGTGAATTTCGCCTTAACCGATAGACCTTCACCAGTCAAAGATGGCTTGGGCTTCTTTCGTTCGTTCAAATCCTTAGAATACAAGGTTGATTGAACTTCTACAAAGGTCAGAGACTCTCTTCCATACAAGAGATTTTTTTTGAAGTGAGCATGTGACCTAGGCAAAGCACACAACAACAACGCTTGATCTTCATCATCGATCTTGACATCGATATTTTTAAGATCAAGAATCATCTTGTTGAACGTAGTCAACTGCTCAGCCAATACTTTGTCTTCAATCATCTTGAATGAATACAAAGTTTGCTTCAGGTATAGGCGATTGACCAAAGATATTGTCATGTACAAACTCTCAAGTTTCACCCTTAAACCCGACGATGTCGTCTCCTTCGACACCTGTCGGAGAACCTTGTCACCAAGGCTCAGTAAGATGGCGCTATGGGCTTTCTCTATCATGGCCGTCTTCTCCCTCTCCGTTATCACAACATCCATGGTTGCGGCCTCTTCAACACTTCTAACCAACCCTGCTGAACCAGTAGGTCTTTCATCTTCAAACGCCACAGACCGTTCACTCCGGTGAACTTTTCAATGTCATATTTTGATGACGACATCTTGATCCACGCTCGTCACACCAATTTGTTGTGACAAACAATGCCAAGAACAAATTTTAAATGGATTCTTGACTACTAGAAAACTTTGTAGATGTAAAGGAGACAATGAAACTGATTATAAGCTATTATTCTTTACTTTCTCTTTTAAACCAGATTACATGTGTTACAGAATAGCAAATAACCTCTCTCATCTTAATTATGATTTGTACTTTGCAATAATGAGAGACTAGTATGTTATTTATAATAAAATTAACACATTATACTAATGAGCTTTTACACAGACTCATTACACAAGTTAATTTAGGGAACAAGTTAACTTAAAAAATTGGACTTAACAAATAAACTCAATTCGACATGCTAACAATCCTAGCATTTCAACTACTGCATTGCAGAACTTCGACTACAACATGTGAACGGACTTCGATGACATGCTAAGATCCTGTCAAATTGTCGAATCACAAAGTTACCCTTCGACCATACTAGACTTTGATGCAATATCTCACGATAATAAAATAAATAGTCAACATCTAACACATTTTTATTTGAAACTCCACATATGTGTGTACCCTGCAATTTATAACTTTGATGAATCAAATTATGATACTGGAGTTGTATATGCAATATTCCTTGAAAGGCTCAAGTTTCTTTCTAAGCCTTTCAGGAAGAGTCCAGAAGATGTGTTTACGGATTTGGATGGAAGCATTTATAGCCATCATAAACTCGAGTGCATCATTAACAACATAAACTTGGCTGTGACTGTGACCTACCCTATCCGGATTTGACCGAACCACAACCATGGAGGATTCGGCACAGTGAAACCTATCCAGTCACAGTAAATGCAAACAAATCCCCATCAGCATGGATGTAGAACCTGCCATGCGAAAATCCAGCTTCTTAAAGTTTCTTTATGACCAGATCAATATCACCAGGTCAACTACATTTTGGATACAGTCAGGAACCAAACACAGGAAACAGAGCACCAAACAAAACAAAAGTGAACAAGTAAAAACACCATCGAACCAAGAGCAAGACGGAACCACACATTTTTTTTTACCGATTGCTGCAGGCTGGCTATAGCAGACTAGCACAACAACAGACCCCGCACACCACCGATGTGCTGAGAAAAGCCGAAACAACCCTGTAATAGACACACCACTGCATGCCACAACCAAGTGTTAACTGAAGAAAAAAGCAAAACCTAACTCTAATGCCACCGCAGAGCCAGACAGAAAAAAGAAACAAAGTTCTCATTCACAGCAGGTTTCATGCATTTTCAGTATTCAACTCATTAATTGAGATATTTTCTACTATCTGTAATTTGTTCCTCAAATTCTTTGTAAATTTCTAGTCTTTAATGCTCCTGAACAATCTATATCGGAGAATCTATAAGTTATATACTAACATTTCATACACAACATAGCAACATGGCATTCAATTTGTTAGTATAAAGGAAACACAGTTAGCACTACTTTAAGAACATTTGGCCAATGAGAAATGAAAATTATATACTACTACCAATCTAAACCAGACATATTCAATTTCATCTACAAAAATGTATGCACAAATAATTACACTCGTATATAAAAACCAATCTATTATTTTTGCGGAACATTGGTAAACATGCTATTGCCACCCCGATCATAAAAAACCGCTTTACCCTCTCTTAAAGAAAGCCTTAAGGAATCACTAATTTTGACAATGATCCGAATCATTGTGAAAAACTCATCTTAGATCTGTCATGCAGAGTTAAATGACAAAATATTACCCCAACATATATGTTTATCAAGGTAGTCAGAATCGATATCTTACGCAGGATCGGTAAGGAGTCCAACGTAAAGGAACAAAGAGCTGCACGTAATCATATGTTTTTGAACAACATGAAATTTATCATTGCGTCAAAAGGTGCGTTTAAGTATTTGGTCTTTGGATTTTGATGTTGCAACTGAACTGTCTGAGCTGCACGACTCTACTGTTCCCTAGTTTTACAAGGTGATCCCAACCACATCCACCAAATCACAATTTTGTTCATGTACAAACACGGTGAGCCTTGGCAAGATCGCAGAATCACATGATTTTGCGTATTAGCTCGGGATCATGACTACCATGGTGTTTGTATCTTATTTTGGTATGCTCTATCAGTTACATACATGATACAAGTATAAGTTATAATTTTCTAGATCTAAATCTTAAGATTTTATGATCTCACTCACCTCCAACAATCTAGATCCTAGGTATAGAATTGTGTATTGTAGCTAAATTGTGAAAAAAATGTTGTAAAGCCATTTTAGTTTGCAAATTGTTAACAATGACCCACACAAACTGAACACTGTAGTCATTTAGCAGTAACCACATCACTAATGCATGAAATCAGCAACAGCAAAAATCATGCAGAATCAAACTTGTAGTACAAACAAATCAAACAATATCAAAATCCAACCACAAATATATAAGGTGGTATGCAACTACAAGACTTAATTTGACACATCAATAGCAAGAAATCATTCTCGTAGAGATCAACAAACAGATTCAACCTAGCAGTTCAAGCATCTATTCTTTTGTTTTACGATATACAGATGAACTGAAAAAACTACATAACTGGACATAGTAAAAGATTATAAACTTCTTCTAATAACTAAATTAAAATCTCCTAAAATTCAACAAAATCGCAACACAGCAATTCAAATTTAATTAAAGGCACAACAACAAAAGCTTTAGCAGTAATCAATCAATGATTCTAATTTCAACCTAAAATCAACTAACTTATTACAAATTAACAACCAATGTAACAAAAAGAGTTATTTACCTTGATAAGAATAGTGCCCAAAGGTTTTGAGCCATATGAGTTTGAATTACACATTTCAACCTAGTAACAGTAACAGTAACTGCAGAAGAACAAATCAAGTATGCAAACAGTATTGAAGAAAAGGTACAAACTTATTGATATATAAAGCATGGTATGAACCTGATTAAAGTCGAAAACAATAGGAGAATTTATGATTTGTATTCTTCAATCATTGAAAAGAGAGAGATTATTTCCGATAATGGGATTAGGAGACTCGACAGATTTACAAATTTTGGGGATTATTTGAAAACTGGGCTTTTGAGAGAAAATGAGAGTTAGGGGGATTATTCAATTGATTGAACGCGAGATAGCAAAAATGGAACGCGCAATTAGCTACCTTTAAATTTTGTGACTGTTGCGCAGGATTATTCATGTGCAAGGTTCATGCATTTTCAATAATCGACCTCATTAAGAGTTTTTCTACAATCTGTATTTCTGCTCTTTTATGCTCTTTCTACCATCTATATTGAAGAATCTATAAAAACCAACACTAACATTGCATACACAACATAACAACATTTGTAGATGATAAATAGGAAACACAACTACAAAAATCATATAGTAGCTCTAATCTAAAGTAATTGCACTCCAGTAAATAACCAATCTATTGTTTTTGCTGAACATTGCAATTGCAGCAATGAAACTAAAGTCTAAGGGAATATTGGTTGCAGAGAAACTAAAAGCTGAAACTGCTAGGCTTGAATGTCACCTGCAAGAATTATAAGGAAACAAGATCAAATATCATTTTAATAAAGTAGAAAAGAAAACAAATTGATGAACAAGATTGAATGAGAGGATCAAAAGTAAATAAGAATCACCTTTTTTGAGAAACTCATTAATACAGTCTACCAACACATTCGGAAGCTCCACAATAGCAATACTTCTTCTTCACAACTCCTTTATCAACCACTTGACCTATCTTGTAATTGTAATTGTAAGTCAGCTCTGTCTTTCGCGGAATGTCTTCGGCTGCAAATAGCATGATGTGTGGCATCCTAACATCATCATGATCAAAAAGAATATTTTGACAAAACAAATTCGGAGAACAGCTGTGGTTGATAAATCTCGCCACATTACCATACTTAGACGCATCGATGGTAAACAAGCCATCCATGTGATTTGTATTACCAATGTTAAATAAATACTCGTCGTTGTCAATCATTTTCAGAGCTTTCTTGTCTTCAATTATCTCACCTAAATACTCACATATAAAACTTCCTGAAGGAATTTTCTTTTCTGACCGCACACCCCATCCTTTTGCCTCAGTCTTGAAAATCTCAAGAGGAAATTTAATTCCATTTTGAGAAACTCTATTGCGACATTTCGAAGAACACTTACAATAAGGACCACACTCATAAACTACGTCCTTTTTTGTTGCCTCAATAGTTCCATTTCTGTTAAATGGAAATTTTCCTCCATTCTTCACAGCACAAGAACATTTATCAGAATCAGAACAATTACCAACACATTCACACCCAACATTTCCTTCAAGAGGATTGACCATTTTAGACTTACACCGATTAACCATACGAGTAATATATCGAAAATTCGGAACACTTTCGGAATCCACACAATTAATCATAGGTATAGGAAGATACTCTTTTCCCATAGAAACATCTTCAGCAAATTCCAAGCACTTTTCCCTTTTCACAATTTGTTTATACTTCCTCAATTCACTGCAAACAACCTTTTTCTGATCAGGTGATTTAACCAAAAGAAGCTTGTAACCCGATTTTCCAATTTCTGGATCAATCCTATCAATCTTGTAAAGACCATAATAACAATATTTTTCACCACCATTAAGTCTACCACTACCATTCTTTGAATTTAACTTAATTATAACTCTAACAGGATTCTTAGCATAATAACTGTTGATCAATGCAAGATTTTCTTTAAGTTGATTTTGATTATTAATAACATTACCTTGTTCTCCAGTAGAAATCACCAATTTGGCATCATCAAGTTTATCGTCATATAACCGGCAAGAAACAATGCTAGTTGCAATCAACTCCCCTTTATGTCTGACATGATCAATTCCATTGAAGATATTACGATGGAGACCAACAACATTGAGTACTTCAAAATACTGAAACTCGTCACCAACTTCTATTCCTGGGACATCTCCTATAATCTTTTTCTCATCGTGAACAAATTTGCCTCTACGTTTCAGAATTTTTGACGCTTCAATAGGAATTGCATCACCGGAAAGAGTAGACGTCCTTACAAAGGTTTGAAAGTGCTTCAATGCAAATTCTACTTTGTTCTTTGCCTTTTCATGAGAAATCAATGACGAATGGTTTTCAAAGGATGTTCTGTCTTTCTCTTTGTTGTTGCTGTAACTTGAAGTTGCATCATCAGAATAACGCTGCTGTAAATGCGGTTTTGTAGCTTCAACTTTCTTTTTAAAGCTTTTGAATAGTGGTGGGTTGTTTTCCTCAGGTTCATTGGTTCTTTGAACCTTTGACCATGATGTCTTATTGTTGAAGTTTTCAGAAGATATTGTCTTCTTGGAGACTTTAAATGGTTTAACCAAAGAGGCTGATTTAGAAGAGGAGGGTCTACAATTTTGGGTTATTTGAAATGCTTTAAGTTGTGAGTCCTTAGAAGAGGAGGGTCCACGTGGTTTAAATTGTGGACCCGTTTTAGAAGAGGAGGGTCCACGTGGTTTAAATTGTGGACCTGTTTTTGAAGAGGAGGCTTCACAATTTTGGATTACTTGAAATAATTTTTGTGGGCCTGTTTTGTAAGAGGAGGGTCCACCACGTGGTTTAAGTTGTGGGTCCATTTTAATAGAGGAGGGTTTATAGGGTTTAAGTTGTGGGCATGGTTTAGAATATGAGGGTCTACGATTATGGGTTACTTGAAATGTGTAAAGTTGTGAGTCCGATCTAGAAGAGAAGAATCCACATGGTTTAAGTTGTGGATCTGGTTCACAACTTTGGGTTACCTTAAATGGTTTGAGTTGTAGGTTTGTTTCGAAAGAAGAGAGATCGCCATTTTGGGTGACTCGACGTTTTGACATTAATTGATATTGTGGGTCCCTCTCTCTTTTTGGAAGCTTCATATGTGATGGGTCCATAACTAACAAATTTGTTAAAATAAATAGATCAACTAATTGGTTACAACAAAATAAGATAACAATAACCAAATTGAAACAAAAATAAAATAAATAGCTAGTTCCTTATCATTAGGAGTTGAAAGAGGTCAATTTGGCTTACACGAGTCTACGACTTAGTCTATTTAAATTTGGTATCATTTGTTTATTAAATAGACCTTGCAAAGCAATCATATTTTATGGTAATTATTTTATTAGTTTTTCTTAAATGGGTAGAAATTAGTAGCGGGCAAATGGAATATTGTTGAAACTTGCAGGCCATAATGTGAAAGAAACTTTTAAATAGGCTTTAAGGTTTTTTCAAAATATTATACGAGTCCAAAAAATTCTCATGGTAGACGATATGCCGAGGTCATGCCTAAAAAATTGATTGTAGGCCAAACTTAGGTCTTTTAAAGTTTGACCTTAGACGATCGTTAGATCTTTATCGAACTTTCACAATTTCAAGCATATATTTTATTTTTCATAGTCATTATGTCGCATCACGTAGTGACTTCATCAATGGTCGTTAGATTCGGATCGGATGTTAAAAATATCAAGCATTTTTTTTATACTCTTAAAACATAAATCCTGACCTTGAAATCTTCATCATTCAATTTCGATCAAACTATCTCTTATGTATTGTTTGCGTAAATACATGTTTTTTTACACCAAAGAACAAAAATTTGATATTTTTTTCACTCACTTTCTCTCTCCTAAACAAATCAAGATAGCTACTTTATGTCTAATCAAACTCTATTGACTCAATTTTCTCTCCATTGAAGTCACTGATTAATCAGGCCCTTAAGGATGGCCCCATGAAATTTAAATAATATAGGAAACATATATATGAACTTGCAAAATTAAACATATACCAAAATTAAAAATTATTATCATAATTAAGAATTCAAAATCCATTACCCCAAAAAATCACTATCAAACCCTAAGAATGGAGTTTGTGCCATTAATAAAAATCCAAGCTCACAAGGTAATAAAATACATGATAAATGTATAAGATTGATAACAAAAATTAAAATGAGTAGATTTACCTATTTGTAGATCGACGTTGAAGGAAGAAAGAGCGGAAAACGAGGTTTAAGTGGTTTAACGAAGAGGTTGAATGTTGGTTCGGTGGGGAACAGCAACGACGACAGCTGCGTGGAGATAGAAAACCCTCGTTGAACTTTTAAAGATTGAAAAGTGTTGGAATTTACTCATATGTTACACACGAATGAAAAGATTGGGAGAATTTTTTGTGTGATGCGTGGGCCAACTTTAGCCAATTAGTCAAATTACTTACAATTTATGTTTTTTTGGTCTTTTATAATGTATATACATTTTTTCTTAAAAATATAGTGAGGGCTAGTACCTGCACAATTCTTAACCGGATTTTTTATTGCATACGTCTAAGGTCTTATTTCGTTAAACAACTTATTTAAACGCTTACTGTAGACGAACTTTTTTTCTTTTTTTTAAACAATTTAGCTTTACTTTGACATATTTACTTTTTTCTAGGAATTTGATATATTAACACAGTATCATCGTCCAATGTGTATGTTTTATACACTTAAATGTACTTTTGATTCCATTATTATCAATCTCTAGTTCCCCATCTCAAATTTGTGAAATCAAAAAATTTTAATTCTCATCAAGTATGGAAAAGAGGCGTGGCGAGGTTGGGTTATACCTCCCTTGACCCTAATTCTTCATAAAAAAATTGCAAACCCATCCTTATCTCAACGGGGATCAAGTTTCCCCGCCGTGCATTGATCCTTTCCATATATACATAATAATATAATTAAAAAAACATATTTTTGTAATTAATATTATAGAAAAATAATTGTATTATATTTTCTATTGAGAGGTATGATAGAGGTCACATCAAATCAAAGGACGATGTAACACCCCATACATATATGTATAGAATAATATTTAAAAACGTTAAATGTTGGCACTGAGTCCATACAAAAACTGAAAATGACATACTTAAGTCGTATATAGTTCAACTCTACAACTAATAATATATACAACATGTATATCTTCAAGCAATGCACAACACAAAGATAAGATCTGATAAGGTATTCATGTCATCTGATCATCCTAGACTTTAATCCACCCCTTCTAGCAATTCCTTCGTTTCTATAGTGTACCTAAAAAATAGGAGTGTGATAAGCTTACTAAATCTCAGTGAGTGCTCCTATCCTGTGGGTCCACATAACACTATAGGGTTTACTAATCTTTAATAGATTAATATACTACACACTCGCACTCTGCTAGGGTAAAACCAATGAAGTATTCAACTTCCTACCACTCGTGATGATATAGTATATTGTCCTCTATGCCAATAGACGACGCATCCTACGGGTAACGCATGTCTGCGTCATATCACCACGAATATATCAGACCCCCTGCCCAATGAAGGCACACACATGGAATACCATCAAGGTGGTTCCATAACCTTATTAGGACTTACTTAAAATGTAGGATAAATGATGTTACACTCATTTATATTTCCCCTGGAAGGAGTAACATTGGAGTTACACTACGGTAGATTCTAATCATGTATTGAACTATCACACGAGTAGTGAACACACCCTTCACGATTTCATCCACTAACGGAACACATTACCAAGATTAACACATAATTATTCAACGTATGGTTTATTCTCACCAATAGCCAATTACAAAATAATCACACATGCGTTCATTAATGATTATACGAGTGAATCTAGAATAGTATACGCCTACCCAATTAGGGGACACAAGCACACCAATCGACAACACAAGTGTGTTAACGACAAGTGGGTATACGCCTTATCGAACCCCCCACAAGCACATTGCTCGATAGCTTAGGTGAGTAACCCAAGTGCGTTTCCAAAAGGTTAGGCCCATTTATTCAATACATCCGTATAATAGAATGCACTTATAATTGTTTAAACAGAACATAACGAACACATCGTGGAAATAAGAACGAAACTCCTACTATGTCATAACTAAGGGGAGTTTCCAAATGAGTATACGCCTCGCCATGCCCCATTCCTTCACTCCAGTATAGGAGAAAATTCATGTCCAATCAACCTATGGTGGGGTTAACTGGACCAAAAAGGGGATTGAAGGATAATAAGACAATGAAGGTTCCATTATGTTATAGCTCTCGTCACAAGATTTCTAACGCTTCCGACTGCATCTCAAATAGACTTACATAGCTCAAGATACTCCCTTTTCAAGCTCTGAATTTTCACACAACAGTGCTAACTCGTTAACAACTGTTGGTAACCAGTTAGCAGCACAAAAAATAGTCTAGAGACTTATTTTTCTCATCGCTAACCGATTACCAACTTCTAGTAACTGATTACCATTGAGTCCAGAGTCCTAACTTCTCACCAATTCCATGCGTTTTGATTTCTAATCATCTTCTTGAAGCTTTTTATAGTTGATTAGAAACAAAAAAACTTGTGCTTAAGTGACTAGTAATTGAATTAAGAGCATTTGAAAATCTGATCATGGAGAAAACTTCAGCCTCAAGTAACCAGCTTTGGAAAGCTGGGATTACAAAGATCACAATGTGCTTGGAAAGTTTGCATTTGGACATTTGAGCACAAAATTACAAGTCCTCAAAGTTGGTAGAAAAATTTGTTTCTATACTTAGAAAAATTCTAAGCTTTGGACCTCTTTGAGTAGACAACTTTGAATCAAGGCCTCTCTCAATTGGCTGGTGCGTTTTTTAATTTTCTTTGAGTCAAATGAGCTTCTCATTATGGTGAACACACTGAAAAAAGAATCATCCTCAAATTCTTTGTGAATCAAGAGATATGATCTTGATAACTTGGGTAAAATCATGGCATTTTCCTAGAGTCATTTCATCAAACACCTTGATGCATATGCCAAAAGTCCATCTTAGAGCTTGAATTTTCCTAAAGTCCCAATATTAAAGTTGTAGAGAATGGAAAAATAAGCATAAATTCAAAAGTTATGTAAGAGAAAATGATTTTTGAATCATTTAGCCTTGGGACAGTCTTGCACACAAGTTATGCCTTGAAACCCTAGGCACACCAACATGACCTATAATGTTTCTTCTTCAAACATGATGTTCAATTTATATTTTGCTCTTGAACTTCAAATATGGATTAAATTATACTCATTCAAGATTATTATATAAAAATAATGGACTCAAGATGATAAAAATTGAGCAAGTTATGATCCTTTGAAGTTGATACATAATTCCTTGACTTTCAAAGGACACTTGTAATGTCTTCTAACTTGTGATGATTTTATTCACAAAATTCCTTTTTAATTTGTAAAGAGAAGTTGTTGATGATTTCAAGGAGAGAATTTTTCAAAAAAGAAGCACTCAAAATGTTGAAAATTGAGGAAGTTGTGCCCTCCTAACCATAAAACCAAGAACTTTTCCAACTAGGTCTATCTTCTTGAATCAACTTGGAATCTGTCGTCCTCGGTTTTTTCTCGTGAGATACGAACTGACTCTTCTTTTATTTTTTGAGTTTTGAAAATCAGAGAGTCGCCACCGACTTTTATTTTATCCAATTAAGGAAAGGTTTATAAAAGAAACAGAAAAAGACCTTTAAGAGATTTTGGGTTCGGGGGTAGGTTATACAAAGGGAAGGTATTAGCACCCCTTTGTATCCATGGTTATCCATGGGCTCTTAATTGCTTAGCTCACTTGTTTGAATCATTTGTCTTGCTTTGAAATGCTTGTATGTGGTTTTAAAATACCTTTGTAAATTAACTTTGTAATGATCCTTGTGCGGATGTATACAAAGTGTTTTATCTTTCGAAAGATGTTTTGCAAAAAGATCTTTAACTTCGTAATGATCCTTGTTTGGATATATACAAAATGTTGTCTTTTTTGAAAGTTTTGTTTTGAAAAACACAGTGATATGTGAAACATTTGTTGTTTTGATTTGAGCAAGCAATTAGGAGATCTACCCTAAATTTATAAGGTCCTTTCCTATTTTCTTTTAGAAAATTTTCTTTGACTGGATACAGAAAGAAATTATTTGAATTGTATTTGAAACCGTAGAATTGATTTTGAAAAGAGTAACAGAGGGATTACCCTAAGAGGTGCAAGTGTGATCGTGTTCTGATTCAGATATTTTTGTCTTTGAAATTAGTGACCTGACGCTTCAGTTTTTATCTTTTGACATACACGCAGTTTTATATGTACAGAAATTAAAGTGCGGGAATGTAAAATGCGGAAAATAAATCTACGCTATTACATCGATTGTGCGAGAAATGTAAACTACGCTATTTACATGATTTTGACAACCTATACACTTATCTATGAATTTAAATTGCAATAAGATAAAGGGAAATATTTTTGGATTTTTTTTGGATGGTTGATTTTAATTAATGCATAATTAATTTAATTAAATGAGAAAAAGGTAGAAATAAAATTTAAACCTAAAAATTAAGTCTAAAATATGTTCATATTGCTTGTTAATTAATTTTAAAATAAAATTAATTTTTTTGGATTTTTAAAGTTGTTTTGGAAATTTATTAAGTTAATTAATATATAATTATGCAAATAATTATACAAATAATTAAAGCTTAAAGAGAAAAATGTTCTAAATATGTGCAAAATTAATTTATAATATATAAACTTAATTTAATAAAAAGAAAATATTTTTTTCTGTTTTTTTGATAGGTTAGAAACAATTAAAAGATAAATATATAAATATTATCTAATTAATTAAACAAAATATTTTAATTATAAAGAAAAAATAAAATATTTTTATATCAAAAAATAATATATTATTTTATAAACCTAAAAATATTTTTATTATATTTTTTTTGATTTTTTAAACTATTTTTAAACAATTTTAGAAGTTATATTAAAAAAGGAATTAAAATTATTAAAGAAAAGATCCTGTGTGGTGACTTATGATGGACTATGGTGGTCTGCGCATGCTAGGGCGTTAGATCAGATTATTAGGTGATCTTGTGGCTCAGATTGGTGGTCACATGGTGCACGTGGATAGAGAGACAACATAGGATCATTCAGCTTTTCAAAAGTCCAACATGGGACCCACGCAGGCTGACCAGCGAATGAGAAGAGTGGGATATGCCACGCGTCTTGGTCAAAGATTCAAACCTACTATTCATCATCTTCTTCCTTTTACCTGCGGAGTTAGCTGCAGACTTACCTGCGGAATTTCCTGCGGATTTTTCTTCAAATTTCCATGCTTTTGAAAACCTACAAAAACAGCCATGAACCAAAACAAGGGGCACCCAGGCCGACTGAAAATGACCTCCTGAACACGATGGTGGCGTTAGTTTTGGCTAAAAACGCATGGAACATGGTATTCGAAAGTTCACATACTTGAAAACTCAATAATGGTACATGAGAATTCTTACGTGGAAACTTGCATGTAAGTGTTTAAACCTTTCCCAAACCACCTTGGTAACTTGTTAGAAGTGTTAGTTTGCATTAAAACATGTTTAATTATGAGATACGAAAGTTAAAGAAAGTGCATGAATATGTTACTTTCGAAGCATGAGTTCTATGAGCATATAACCATGAGTAATGATCCCAACTTACTATATTAGGTCCTAGGAGATGATTAGAATGATTAGTTTGTATTGATAATGGTTGGAAGATAGAAAACGAAAATTACAAAGCTTTGAGATTTTTTTGAGAATTTTGTGAGTTTCTTGGCTACTCCTTTGATAGATCTTTGTGTGTGTGTGTTTACTGAAGTATTCTATTCCATTTATAGGCCATGGAAGTGCTGCAAACTTAAGCTATCAAGCATTGATTTCTTTTGAACTTTTGAATTTTTAAATAATAAAAACTTTGAATTTTTGGCCATGGCTTGATTTTCTTCATCCCTCTTCCTCTAGGCCTGCCATGTACTTCTATGCTGCAGAGTTTGGATCAATTTTGATGGCTTTTGCTTAAGAACAAAGCATTGTATCATTATCTTACACCATTTCTTTTTTAATTTAACTTTAAATGTAATAAAATTAAACTAAAAAAGAAATAAAAATGTTATGGGCCTTAGGTTGGTCGTGGGATGCCCTTAGCATCATTAGAATCATGTTTGGATCATGAAAACTTGGCCTCTTTTGGAAAAAAAAAACATTTTTGATCAATGTTGGTTTCATGCATTTTCCCAAAAAATAGCCAACTTCAACAAGGCATATCTCCCTCAATTTTGATCATATGAAGGAGTTCTTGTACTTTTTAGAAACCTCAAGATGTCCTCTACAAGCTACTTTGGAAACTTTTTTTCATTTGGAGAAATTATCTTGATGTTATGGCCTTTGACAAAAAACCACTTTTTGTTGACTTTGAAAATGACCTGTAATGTCTGAGCTCATATATTTCAAATGGTAAATCCAATGACCATGGGATCAACTGAATTTGAAAGATAATTGAATTTACTTAAAAACAAGCTTTGGTTTGAATTTTTTGAATGAACGAGGAGAGAGTTATGGCCGGTCAAAGATCAGTTGACTTTTTAGGAGAAAACCCTAATTTTGAAACTTAGGGTTTTGTTGATTTCTGATCTTTTCTTGATGAATTATGATCAACCATTGATCAAATGATGAATATTTTGACAAAATATGGATGTTGACAAAAAATTTCATTTTTGACTGTCTGTTGACTTTTCGGTCAAACTGGTCGTTTGCTGACTGTTTGAGCTGCTGACTGTGCGTCTGAGCGAATTGAAGTTTGAAAATTTGTCTGGGGGTACTTTGAGACATATGGAGGTCCATGAAATCCATTTTAGGTCTCAAAAAAAACTTGTTCTCCTGAAGAAAAAAAAACAAAAACCCTAGTTAGAGACTGTTTGTGTAGGAGACAGTTAAGCGTACCTGATTTTTGTGCAGTGCTGAGCCTCTACAGATCATGTGATTATCAGAAGACTTCTAGAACAAAAATCTTAGAATTTTTGGAATGCAAAAGATTGACTTGATTGATGGTACAAAACACGGAGAATCGTGCTGTCAGCGAGCTTGACTGTCAACTGGCTGTCCGGGCATTAACGTAACAGTTAAAGTGAAAATTTAACAGTTAAAGTTAATTTTTCTTTTTGTTTTTTGTTGTGTTAATGGTGAAAATTTATTTACTTGAGTTGTTAAAAAAACACAAACATAATAAATAAATAGAATATACTGTACGCGAACGAAATTACCGATAAAAACCTTGAAAAATATTTAATGCACAGAAAAATAAATATTTAACTAGCAGAAAACACACATAATATTATCTTAATAATTAAACGACAGTACGACAGATAGTACGATATTTAATACTGACAGTACAAATATTACATAATATAATGAACAGTACGACAAATAAAATAAACAGTACATTATTTGAAAGCGAAAGATACGACAAACTTTAAAAATGACGATTAAAAACCATGCTATAAATAGCAACATATAAATGAACGGAAGTGTAAGCAACCCAGGTCCGCATTTTTCAGGACTATGCAGACCGAAAAAGGACATGATCCCCACCAAAACAGTGATGACCATAAGAAAGAACGTATCCATCCACTTTGCCATTTTTGCCGGGGAAGAAGAGAAAATAATTATGAGGTTGAAGTTTGAGAAATGAGTGAAATTTGATGTGAGAATTTATGGAAAAAATGAGAGGTATTTATAGAGTGAAAAGAAGGATAGAGACGTTGGGGAATGAAGTGATACCGTACAAAAAAAGGAAAATTTGAGTGGTAGTAGGATTTGAAAGAAAGTGTATGGTAGGGTTTGAAAAGAGAGATGTATAGAATAAAGCTAGGATTTGATTTGAAAGAAAGAGATTTGAAAAGAAAGGAAGAGATTTTGAAAATAATAGAAGAGATTTTGAAAATAATAATATAGTACAAAAATTAGTGGGAAACAAAAACTAATAATAATTTACTTGCTACCAGTACAGTCTGAATCCCCGGACTCTGCGCCTGCAAAATTTAATTCTGAACCAATTGCGTCAGTACTATTTATCTGCAAATAAATCTCAAATAAACAGCGTGTGTGAAGTGATAAACAGTACTTGGCGTTTGTGTAAGAATAAATTCAACAGCGAACCAAAATACCGTATAAGAAAAATTCTAAAAACCGAGTATTCATAAAATCAGGATATTTATGAAATAAAATCCAAGATTATATGAAACTCCCAATTTTTAGACAGAAGTCTGTTGCCTTCTTTCTGAAAAAGATGCGGGCAAATTTTGGGGTATAACAGGGTCCCCTATTCAATCTTCTTAAACCTGAAGAGACCGATTGGAATCTGAAGGTAGAAGATGATTGAATATTTAGATGCCCTGAAAATTTGCACTTACCTCCGCCAGAAGTGATGCTGGAATTTGCACTGAGTGCTGTCTGAGAAATGTTGTTGGCAGATCGAAACATTACCTGAGATGGGTTTTCAGATGCCATCTGGCGAATGTGTTGATGGTTTGTTCATCAGAATGAATCCATTGATTATATCTTGATGAAGGATTTGAAAACCTCTGCGTTGACCGTTTCGGAACCGTCCGAGGTTACCGCTTTAAGTCTTGGAGGCTGATTGTTACGGAACTGTCCAAATTTTTTCCGCTTTAGATTTTGAAAGTTGATCTATGTGGAACCGTCTGAGATATCAGCTTTAGATCTTTGAAGGTTGATCGTTGTGGAACCGTCTGAGGTATCCGCTTTGGATCTTGAAGATTGACTGCTTTAAGGAACCGTCTAAGGTATCGACTTAGATATGAAGGTAGATCATTAAGGAACCGTCCAAGGTATCGACTTAGATCTGAAGGTAGATCATTAAGGAACCGTCCAAGGTATCGACTTAGATTTGAAGGTAGATCATTAAGGAACCGTCCAAGGTATCGACTTAGATCTGTGTTGCTTGTTTTGAGTTGATAGGTGGTTCGAAAAGAGAGATCTCTTCAGTTTGACTCTTTGGTTTGAGAGGAATGTTCGTCTGAATAGAATCCAGGGGAACACTGTATGTAATTGAGAATAACTTTGCTGAGGATATTCGTCCACCTGAAAAAAATCAAGTTAGTGACATGAAATGTCATGATGCATGTAATGTATATGTTGAGATTCTCAATCTAAATGAGAACCGTGCATGTTATGTATGTGTTTGTCATGAAACATCATATGCTACGTATGAATATGCGTATGATGTATGACTTATGCAATTTAGAGCGTATCAAACTTCTGATTGGGAAAATAAATCCCTGCTTGCTATTTTGGAAACGAAGGCATTATGATTGTTGATGATCTTTGCTATTTTGTTCGAGTACACTCAGCTGGGGAACTTCCTTACGGACCAGGGTGTTCTGTTGAGGGATATTTGACTACCGTTCGAGGATGAAGCATAATTTGAAAGTTCTGATTTTGATGCACCTTGAGTGGGAATAAGAAAGATGCGTAATCCTCCGATGCACTATTTGACCAAGCCTCGGTGTGGAGGATCACACCTTCTGGGGATAGTGATTTTGAACAGCCCTGTTGGGGAATAAGGTTTCTCGAATCACTTTGTTGGAGAGAAAAATCTCATTGATGATTTTGCTGAGAAACGTATCTCTGTTGGGGAACTTTTTCCCGATGCTGGTTTCAGGATGATGTCCAGATGATTGGGACATTACCTGAATGCTATTCTTGTTTTCTTATAAACATCAGTCATATTCAAATGCATATGTTCATTTAAAATTATCATTGGGACGTTTACGTATTCAAAACAGAAAAAGTGAAAACATTGATTTTGAGCATGAACTATATTGATTTTGAAAGAGAGCCATAATAGGCGGATTAGTACAAAGAGACAAAAATCCTAGTAGTAGGAAATTGTCATAAAACTTTGAAAAGTACTTATAAAGGGAAATAGCTATGTGAAAACAATCCAGTCAAGTTTCAACTCTGCTATTGCCAATCTGTCTTCGAGTATCTCATCCCTCACTTGTTGGAAGAAAATGATTGGACTGATTGGTGCCTTTGATGTGTTAAACCTTGAAGGTGAGTAGGTAGCCAAACGGGACATAGTCGTACACTTTATTCCCTAACTTTTGCCTAAGCTGCCTTTTCAGGTTTTCAGCCTACCAGGATAATTATTATTTATTTAGTCTCTAATTTTTGCCTGGATCGCCCTTTCAGGTTTTCAATCCACCGAGACGCTCATTTTTTTTTGCCTAAGTCGCCCTTTCAGGTTTTCAACTTAGCGAGCTTTTCTTTAAGAGAAGTACTTTTTGACTATGTCCGCATTTACAGGGTGTGGGAAATCCTCGCCATCCATAGTGGTAAGCAACATGGCTCCGCCGAAGAATACTTTCTTGATTACAAATGGTCCCTCGTAAGTGGGAGTCCACTTGCCCCTGGGATCGCCCTGTGGTAAGATGATACGTTTGATAACCAAATCACCGGTTTGATATGCCTGACTTTTGACTTTCTTGTTGAAGGCTTTGATCATACGTTTCTGGTACAACTGACCATGACAAATAGCCGCAAGCCTCTTCTCATCAATCAAGTTTATCTGGTCCAACCGAGTCTGAATCCAATCGTCTTCATCTAGATCGGCTTCTTTCATAATCCTTAGGGAAGGAATTTGAATTTCAATTGGAAGAACTGCCTCCATACCATAGACTAAGGAGAACGGAGTTGCCCCTGTTGAAGTACGCGCTGATGTGCGATAACCATGAAGAGCAAAAGGTAACATCTCATGCCAGTCTTTGTAGGTTACTGTCATTTTCTGTATGATCTGGAACTGCGTGCAGAGTTGAGTAATCATTCTGTTGTTTAAATTTGTGCCATTGTCTGTGATGATCCTTTCAGGGATGCCATACCGACAAATGAGATTGTGCTTGATAAATCGGGCCACCACATTCTTGGTGACTGAAGCAAACAAAGCTGCTTCTACCCATTTCGTGAAATAATCAATAGCGACCAGGATAAAGCGATGTCCGTTGGAGGCAGTAGGCTTGATTTCTCCAATCATATCAATACCCCACATTGCAAAAGGCCAAGGAGCCGTCAGGACGTTTAATGGGACTGGAGGTACATGTACTTTGTCGGAATATATCTGGCATTTGTGACAAGTTCTGGAGTGATGATGGCAGTCTGTCTCCATGGTAGACCAGTAATAACCTGTTCTTAAGATTTTTTTAGCCATTGTATGTCCACTTGAATGAGTACCAAAGGCACCATCGTGTATGTCTTCCATAATCTGTTCTGCTTCCTTCTTGTTCACACAACGAAGCAAATTCGAGTCATGGTTGCGTTTGTATAGGATTCCATTACTTAGAAAGAATTTGGCAGCAAATCTCCTTAGAAACTTTCTATCGTTAATGGATGCCCCTTCAGGGTACTCCTGGGCTTCGAGATATCTTTTTACTTCATGGAACCATGGTTTTTCTTCCATTCCTTCGGTATCAATCTCATTGCAATAGGCTGGTTCATCCTGTCTGTAAATGGTGATCATTGGCGCCTCATTGTCCCACCTGACTTTGAACATAGATGACATGGTAGCTAAAGCATTAGCTAGTTGATTTTCTTTGCGCGGGATATGTTCAAAAGTGATTTCTTCAAAATAAGGAATCAAACTCAGCACATATTCTTTGTATGGAATTAGATTCGGGTGCTTCGTGTCCCATTCCTCTTTGACTTGATAAATTACAAGGGCCGAGTCTCCATAGACCTCCAAGAACTTGATTCTCAGATCGATTGCAGCTTTAAGACCCAGAATACATGCTTCATACTCGGCTATATTGTTAGTGCAGTTGAAACATAATCTGGCAGTGAATGGTGTATGTCCTCCTGTAGGAGAAATGATCACAGCTTCGATGCTGTTGCCAAGTGCATTAGAGGCTCCATCAAAAACCATAGTCCATCGGGATCCTGGCTCGGGTCCTTCCTCTGGTCCTGGTTGTTTGTAGTCAGTAACTAGCATAATGTCTTCATCTGGGGAGTCAAAGTTCAACGCTTGATAATCATCCACTGCTTGATGAGCCAGATGATCAGCTACCACACTTCCTTTGATTGCTTTTTGTGAAGTATACTGGATGTCATACTCTGTTAAGATCATTTTCCATCTTGCTATTCTTCCAGAGAGAGCAGGTTTTTCGAACACATATTTGATAGGATCCATTTTGGAGATAAGGAAAGTGGTATGGTTTAGCATATACTGTCTTAGTCGGCGAGCCGCCCATGCCAAGGCACAGCAAGTTTTCTCGAGTAGTGAGTATCTTGTTTCACAATCGGTAAACGTTTTACTGAGATAGTAGATTGCATGCTCTTTTCGGCCAGACTCGTCATGTTGCCCCAGTACACACCCCATTGAATCTTCTAATACTGTTAGGTACATTATCAGAGGTCTTCCTTCCACTGGTGGTAACAAGATTGGTGGTTTTTGAAGATATTCTTTGATCTTATCAAAGGCTAATTGGCACTTGTCGTTCCATCTTTCCACTTGATCTTTCTTCAACAATTTGAAGATCGGCACACAAGTAGTAGTCATATGGGCAATAAATCTGGCTATGTAGTTCAGACGTCCCAAGAATCCTCTGACTTGTTTCTCGGTACGGGGTATGGGCATTTCTTGAATGGCTTTGACCTTGGCAGGATCAACTTCAATACCCTTGCTGCTGACGATGAAACCTAAGAGTTTACCGGATCTTACTCCAAAGGTACACTTGTTTGGATTCAGTCGCAACCTGTACTTCTTGAGTCTGTCAAACAGCTTGTGCAGATGAACCAGATGTTCTTCTTCGGTGTTGGACTTTGCAATCATATCATCGACATAACCTCTATTTCTTGATGAATCATATCATGGAACAGAGCTACCATTGCGCGCTGATATGTTGCTCCTGCATTCTTTAAACCAAAGGGCATCACTTTGTAACAAAAAGTTCCCCAGGGTGTTGTAAAGGTTGTTTTTTCCATGTCTTTGGGCGCCATCTTGATTTGATTGTAACCGGAGAATCCGTCCATAAAGGAAAATACCTTGCATTGTGCAGTATTGTCAACCAGTACATCGATGTGAGGTAAAGGGAAATCATCTTTGGGACTTGCCCGATTCAGATCTTTGTAGTCTACACACATTCTGACCTTCCCGTCTTTTTTAGGTACAGGCACGATGTTAGCTATCCATGGAGGATAACTTACAACTTTTAGAAAGCCAACGTTGAATTGTTTATCAACCTCGTCTTTGATCTTCTTGGACATGTCGGGCCTACTTCTCCGCAATTTCTGCTTAACTGGAGTGCTTCCTTCTTTGATTGGCAGGCGATGGACCACAATATTCGTGTCAAGGCCAGACATATCTTCATAGGACCAAGCGAATATCTCAATGTAGTCTTGTAACATTTGAATCGGTCTTTGCTTGACACTGTCTTCTAAATCAGCCCCTATCTTGACTTCTTTCTTTTCTTCGTCACTGCCCAGGTTGATAACTTCAATTGGCTCTTCATGCGGTTGTATAGTCTTTTCTTCTTGTTCTAATAGCCTTGCAAGTTCCCTAGGTACTTCACAATCTTCCTCACTTTCGTCCTCAGTTTGGTAGATCGGATTTTCAAAGTCATGATTGGCAATAGCAGAATCATTATCAACAGGATCCAGAGTGAATGTGAATCTGCATATATTATGTGGGTGTGTGTAAGAACACATAGCTATTTGAAAATGAATGAAGTAAAGAAAGAAACAAAAAGGATCACAAGATTTGAATATGCAAACGTCCCATGATTTTATTGAATGAACATGATCATGGTATGACAAACCCTTAAAAAAAGGACCAGTGTGCTTCGGGCAAGGCACCTGGCTTTTAAGTTCATGGTTCGATAGTACAGGAACCATTTTTATCTTTGAACATATAAACAACGAAAACAGGAAATTGCATTTACTCCTGATCAAAGGAGATAACATCTTCGGCTTCCCAGTTGTTCAATCCATTGTTGTGAGTAGGGAATATCCAGCTGTTCCAGTTGCAGTTGTCTTCTTCGTCTTCCACAGCATTGACTTCTTTGGTGGTGAAATGAGCTGTTGATCCTTCAGGATGAGCAAGATACTCTGCTGGATACGAGAGCCCAGGTTGAGATACTTCCGTTGGCTGAGAGAGATACTCGATAAGATCGTCCCATCCAGTTGGGATGATGTCTTTGAGGGAGACTTGTGCATTTTGGGTAGTAGTGTACTGCGTCAGAAAATCATTCTCGTTATTTGGTGTTTCCCAGACTTCTTCAGGAGCGACAGGGCTTGTGAGTGTCATATTGTCTTTGAAATGGTTGTCCCATCCAGTTGGGGTGATGTCTTCAATAGCGATCTGCGAACTCAGGGGAGCGGAATACTTCACCATAAAGTCATACTTACCACTTGGTTCTCCCAGTGTATCCCAGACTTCTTTCGGACTAGGTGGACTTTGGTATTGCTCAGTAATGGAACTTGTGAAACTTTTGCAATCTTCAAACTGATCATCCCATCCAGTTGGGACGATGTCTTCAATGGCAATAAAAGAACTCTGAGGAGCAGTGTACTTTACTAGAAAATCATACCTGCCGCTTGGTTCTCCCAAAGTATCCCAAACTTCCCCTGAAACAGGTGGAACTTCATTTGGATATTGTTGAATAATATGGTTCAAGATCATTCCATCGTCTTCAATAACATTCACTCCTTGGCTGATGAAATGTGACATTAATCCTCCAGAACGAGGACTTTGATCGTTCTTCTGAATTCCATTAGCATAGCCCAGACCTAGCTTATCGAACTTTTAAGGTACATCAAGGAGTTGTCCCCATACTGTGCAACCACCTTCTTCGATCACAGCTTTAGCATCTTTGAGAGAAGCCATAGTTGGAGTTATTTTTGTAGCAGGAGTAGCAGAAATATGTTTGACAGTAGAGACATCTGGAGGGACCACCTCAAAAGATTGGCAGGGGGTTTCGATGAATTCACCATCCATCTCAACATACTTAGAGTTACTCAGGTGACTAACCACATATTCTTCTTCGCCATAAACTGTGACAAACTTGCCTTTTACCGGATATTTTAACTTCTGATGCAGGGTAGAAGTTACAGCGCTTGCCCCATGTATCCAAGGGCGTCCTAGTAAACAGGAGTATGCTGGATGAATTTCCATCACATAAAAGGTAGAATCAAAGATCTGAGAGCCCACTCTGATTGGGAGCTTAACTTCTCCGTACACTGTTCTTGTTGACCCGTCGAAGGCTCTTACCACAACATCGCTTGGTTGTAACACAACTCCTTCGAAGTCAAGTTTTTCCAGTACTACTTTTGGTAACACGTTTAAGGAGGAACCATTGTCTACCAGCACATGAGACAAAGCGGTGCCGTTACATTCAATAGAGATGTGCAAGGCTTTATTGTGATTTTTCCCAGCAGGGGTTAAATCAGCATCAGAGAAACCGAGACCGTTATCTACTGTTAGATTGGCAACACAATTTTCAAATTGGTCGACTGAAATCTCCTGTGGTACATGTGCAGCTTTCAAGAACTTCATTAAGGCCTTGGCATGAGCTTCGGAATACTTTAGCAGAGACAACATTGAAATCTTTGAAGCAGTGTGCCCCAGTTGTTCGACAATATTGTAATCACCTTTGCAGATGATTTTCAATATTTCCTCCATTTCTTGCCTCGACGGATCTTCAACAGTGACTTCCACCGGTAATTGAACTGGTTCAACTAGTGGCTCTTTGCCTCAAGCATTGACATCTTGATTAGGAACTGGGACCTGGACTGGATTAGTAGCAACATTTGGAGAGATTTCTGGTGAAAAGATCCTTCCACTTCTCGTAATCTTACTAGTACCCACAATATTATCAACAGTTGGAGTAGTAAAATTCATGGCCTCTTCAGTCAAGGTGTCTTGTTTAACTCCATGGATATAAACATTAGTGTCATAACTCCACGGGACAGCTTTGTCTGAGGAGTATGGAAATGGAGTCGGACTGGTGATGATTACCGATGCCACTCTGGGTGCAGAAGAAATTTTGAAGGGAGCTTTGGTAGGTATTTTCAATTGTATGTTAGAAACCACTGAGACGTCTTCTATCCTCATCCCATTTGAAAAAACTTCGCACAAATTGTCTATAGAAGGGAGCTTCTCAAACATAATGATACGGCGATCCATCCATTTTTGAATTCCTCCTTTCAAATTCTCACACCCATTGGGTAGGTGTGCAGAATAAAAGCAATCAGGGTCACAACCTGGGAATAAACCAGCTCGTATTAGCTTTCTTTTGACTTCAAGGAGTGGAGTTGACAATTCTCTCACATCATAGATATAAACAGTGTCTATGATAGCATTAACAGTCTTGTCGTGCTTTGGCATAGGTGCAGTGATGACATTTGGAGTCTCTGGAGGATCGGATTCAATTTCCCCAGCATCTATCATGTCTTGGATTTTATTTTTCAGGGCCAACCAGTGATCTGCGTCATGTCCAGGACAGTTGGAATGGTATGCACATGTTGCATCGGGGAGATAACTCGGAGAGGAAGTGTTGACATTCTTTGGAGGGTCTTTCAATGTGATCAGATTTGCTTTTCACAAGTGCTGTAATACTTGAGAGATTGGCATATTGATTCTGGTGAAGTTTCTTCTTGGTGCATCTGGTCGATGCGTATACTTCGGCGGTTGATCTTTTTGAGGTGCAGATGCAGAGATCAGAACAGCCCCTACAGATTGGTGATGCCCACTTTTGCGACTTTTCTGACTGTGCATTGTATTGACTTCATTTCTCCCACTGATGGGCCTTTTTGTAGTACCAGAGGAGGAGCCTACTTGAATTTTTCCACTTTGAATGCCGCTTTCGACACGCTCTCCAGTTAATATCAGGTCAGTGAAACCTGACGACGAGCTTCCCAGTAAATGACTGTAGAAAGGGCCAGTTAAAGTGCCCATGAACATGTCAACCAGCTCGCGATCAAATAAGGGTGGTTGAACCCTTCCAGCTAGATCTCTCCACTTTTGTGCATACTCTTTGAAACTTTCTTTTGGTGCCATAGTCATGCCTCGTAGTTGAGTACGGGTTGGTGCAAGGTCAGCATTATATTGACACTGTTTGTAGAAAGCAGCAGCCAAATCTTCCCAGGTGTGAACTTTTGCACTCTCTAGTTGGTAGTACCACTCGAGTTGTGTACCCGACAGACTTTCCTGAAAGAAATGAATCCACAATTTGTTATCTGCTGTATGAGGTAGTATCTTCCTCACATAGGACCTTAAATGCAGCTTTGGGCAAGAGACTCCATCATACTTTGCAAAGACAGGAACTTTGAATTTTGGAGGGATAACAATATCTGAGACGAGTCCAAGATCATTGAAGTCTAAACCAGGTATTTTTTGTATCTCCATAGCTTTCATGCGTTCTTCCAACTGCTGGTATTTGCTATCACCCTGTTCGTCTTCGGAATGATAATCTTCTTCATTTGAAGAGAGGGAGTGTTTGGCAGAACCCTGGTTGCTATGATTGTCTCCTTGATCACCTTCACCGACTATTTCAGGGATCGACGCCTTTTTGGACCTCCTGACAGGGATTTTGACTTTCCTTGCAAGGTGACTTAAGCCTACAGATCCTTTGGGCTTCTTTTTCTTCTTGATCATCAGGGCTTTTAGTTCTTGTTGCCCCTTTGCTAATTCCAAAATTGCCATCTGAACTTGGGCGTTCTGTGCTTCGAGATTCTTGATGCTTGTTTCAGAATCCATCCCTTTTGACTGAAATAAATAGCGAGGAGATGAGAAACCTGTTATGTGAACCTGTCATGCAATGTTTATGAATGAAATGTATATGCAATGTTTTCAAGGATTTTAGAATTTAGATTTGTTTAAAAAAGAGAAACAAACATTTATTAGTCAAACAATTTATTTCTTCTTTTTTTTCTTTTGTCTTTCTTTTTTTCTTGTTTTTTATTTTCTTTGCCTCTTTCGGGCTTTCAAGATAAAATAAAGAAAATAAAGGATTCTTCAAGCCTCCCATGGACGCTTTCTCTTTGCTCCCAAGAACGTGTTGATCTGCTGTTCTTCCTGGAGTTGTCTGGTGAGCTCCAACACTTTCCTCTCATAGTCTTGACAGTGTGCTTTGAAGGTGTCCCTTTCTCCTCTTAGTTGAACCCAAGATTTCTGTAGCTCTTCCAGGTCAGTTGGCATGTCCGGATTTAGAATAACTCGAGGTTCGTGCCCTTAGACTTCTGGCTCAATAGTCACAGGTAGAATAGCGGGATATGGCATGATGAACTTCTGAGCACGAGCACGCACCCATTTGAGGTAAGGCTCCATGGGAATAGAGTTCCATTGTCCTAAAGTCTTGCTTTCTACTTTGTAGACACTGCCCCAAGCATGTATAAACCTTCGTCGACACCTTTGGGAATCATCTTCGTAGTCGAACACAATGCCACGGATAATCATGTCATGAGGACCATTTCTTCGTGCATATCCGAATTGGCGCAAAGCTAAAGAGGGGTTGTAAGTGATGCCTCCCCTAATGCCAAGGAGTGGTACATTAGGGTACTCCCCACAATGGTCAATGAGAGTGATGTCTCTTTGAAAGAAGTTGTTCCACCGGATATCTGAATAAGACAAAGACATAATCCTGCGAGGCCATTGCATCCTTTGTTCGTTTCTCAACACTGATCGGGGAAGGTGTAATGTAAACCATCTAGCCAGCAGTGGTACACAACACATAAGAGTTTCTCGTTTCTTCATAGTACGAGTGTGTAAAGAATGTAGAATGTCTCCCAGCAAAGTAGGTACCGGATTGCGGTTTAAGAAAATGTTGATAACGTGCACACTTATGAACTGGTCGGGATTAGGGAATAAAACCAACCCATAAATTAAAAGAGCCACAACTTCTTCAAAAGCCTGGTAACTTTTATCTTTTAATAGTGATCGAGCCTTTCCCATTAAGAACTTAGCAAGCAAACCCTTGACTCCACTCTTTGTTTCCCAGTTAGACTCGATTTCTGACTTTCGTAAATGTAAGGCAGCAGCAATGATTTCAGGTTTTGGAATCTTTTCTAAACCAGTGAAAGGTAATTGATCTCGAACAGGTAACCCAATCAGTTCAGAGAACTCTTCCAAGGTGGGTACTAGTTGGTAATCAGGAAATGTAAAACAATGATGTTCGGGATCAAAGAACTGGAACAGGACCCGTATCATGTCTTCTTCAAATTTTGAGGTAACCAAATGGAGTAGGTGACCGTGCTTTTCAGTGAATTGAGCATTTCTGGGAAATTCTGATATTAAGTCCTTAAGTTCAGATGGTACTGTTGAGATGTTGATCCGGATATAATCTCTGGTAGCGGGAGCCATTACCTGCAACAACAGAACAAAGGTAAACTCTTCGATCCTTGAAATGATTAGTGAGAAAATGATATGTTTATGATGCTTATGATGTCATGATGTCAAACATGTGGCACACAAAAACAAATCACACAATACCCTTAGGTTTAAAGGCTTGCACGAGGTTTATATGTGATACCCTCCCCACTGAAGTTGAGTTGGTTTAAACCTGTCTTAAAATAGTATTTGGGTTCTATGATCCTTGGAGACAACATCTCAACACGGCACTCGGACGACCGATCAAAACATTCCTCGAGGATAACTAACTTCGATCAATTTCAAAGCCAGTCACTTAATAGGCCACAAGTCAAGTTCAACTAATGGTTCTAAGACAAATTAGTGTTTAATGACATTTCGGAAGCCTAACATACTCCTTGATCGTTTTCAAGGGATATTAGTACAGACCAAAGTGTCGCACTAACGGTGACTACCAGATCAACCATATCGGTACATGCCGTACAATTTCATTGGTCTATTGTCACATACTTGGATTTCTGAGTTTGAAATGTCACGAGTCAAGATTATGACCTGGACGACCTTCTCGATCCTCAAGTGATATGCGCGAAGCCTTGGATGAATTGAGAATATTCAAGCAATGTGCAATGGTAATAAAAATGAAACTTACACAAATATTATATGACAATATCAAATTCAAAAGAAAATAGTCTAAGAGAAGATATTTTTTTGTGATTTTTTGGATGAAGTTAAGTTAATTAATAATGCTAATTAAACAAATAATTATACAAATAATTAAACTTAACAAGAAAAAATAATTCTTTTTATGTCTAAAATTAGATTATACAAATATAAACCTAAATATAAAAAAGAAAATATTTTTTGGAGTTTTTTGATTGGTTGATATTAATTAATAGTAAATAATCACACAATTACTAATTAATTAACAAAATAAATTAATTATGAAGAAAAATAAAATATTTTCATGTCAAAAATTAATTAAATATTTTATCAACCTAAAAGTGAAATTAAAATGATTTTTGGATTTTTGAAAGTATTTTTAATTAATTATGCAAAGAAAAACAAATTAATTAAGAAAATACTAATATATGATCATGTGTGGCAAGGCTGATGGTCTATGGGGGGATGGCGCTTCCAGGAGCGTTGGATGAGAGTTTAAATGAGATCTGATGGCTGCAAGCGTGAGAGCACGTGGTATGTACGTGGAACCAAACACACGGAATCCGTTCAGTCTTCAAACAAAAACGCGCGCTTCATTTTAAATTCAGCCAATGGCAAGGTGACACGCCATCATCCCCAACCTCTGGCCGTCGTTTTAGATGGGCTTTTACCCACGGTTGAACCTCCATAGCCATAGCACCTGAAATTTCAAAAACGCAAGATAACAACAATAAATCCAAGACAAGGCTAGGGTACGACTTGGTTTTGCTTCCTGAATCCAATGGTGATCTCCTTTTTGGCCAATTTCACCTGTAGCAAAAGACCTAAAACGAAACCCTAAAAACCCAAAAATGGCATATCTCTGTCCTTATGACTAAACACAAATTAAACCACCCAGAAACGTTCCACACATCATAACAAACATAGATATGCAATTGAAATGGATTAAAAGCATGTATAAAAGCAAAATCGAAGTTGAGTTAGAGGTGTGTAAACCGTGAATTCTGGATGACTGTTCTTGAGGTTTTGATGCTTGAAAATGATCTGGTTAGCTTCAGGAATGTTCAAGGATCATGTTGATGTTCTTAAACTTGCTTGAAACCTTCTGAATTATTCTATAGACCTCCACCTGTTTTGGCTCCAAACTGAAAACGGCCATGGTGTTTCTCCACTCCCAGAAGTGTTCCAGGTGCTTGGATCACTTCTAATTGATGTATGGAAGGTGTTTGAAGTGGTAGATTTGGACAAGCTCGGGTAAATTTCAAGTTTGGAAGTTTTGGCTCAAACTTTGCAAGTATGGATTTTTGCGAGCAAACTGACTTTGGCTTGATTTTATGGTGGTTTAAAGTGATGAACAACTTCTAAATGATGTTTAGAAGATGTTTGAATGACACCTTTGGTTAGAACTTGAAAGATTTGCAATTTGAGATTCTAACCTCTTTGAAAACTAAGAAACTTGTAAATGAAGAAAGAATGAGAAAACAAGTTCTTGGACAAGTTTTGGTGTCCTTTGCAATGAAGTGAGGCCTTCTATTTATAGGCAAAGATTCTGAATTGGATTGCTTGCAAATTGAAAATGCCATGATGAATTTTGTGGAAAAAATGGCATGGAATCTTTTTTTTCCATAATTACAAAGCTTAACCATGGTTAAGTGTTTCATAAATTCTTCTATCTTGGCTATCAAGATAAGATTCTTGCTTGCATCACTTGATTGGGACATTGCTTGCATCATAAGTCCATAAAGTATAAGAACTTTGTGAAAAAATGGTGAAAATTCAAGCATAATGGTCACTAATGGTAAAATTCAAAACCATAGCTCCACTCCATGATTTTTCATGCTCTTGATCATTTTGGAAAGCTCTTGTTATGTACTTCAAAACCCTAGTTGAAAGTTTCTTCAAGATCTTTAAGGAAATGGGTGAAAAAAATCCATGAACTTTGAAGAAAATGAGGTTTTAAGTGAATTTTTCAAAGGGTTAAATATGTATGAGGTCCCTGTAAATATGGCACTTTTCAGTTTTAGTCCCTACAAAAATTTCCTTCGAACTTTGGTCCCTGTAAGTTTTTCCGTCCCCATTAAGAGTCCCTCCCGTTAGATTCTACTAACGGAGGGTGACGTGTCATGCCAAAGGTATGAATTTTTTTTACAGCTGTTTTTATTGGTGACACGTAGGACAATTGTGTTTAGACATAAGGGGATCGTGAAAAAATTTTAACCCTAATTTCTTCTGCAGCTTTTTCTTCTGCAGCTTCCTTCTTCATCTCCACACTCTCAAATTTCTTCTGCAGCTTTTTCTTTGGGTTCCTTCTCTTGCTTCGCTTGAATTAGTCGCTCAATTGAATACGTCGCTCGCAATCTCACGATGTCATATTCGTCTAGGAGAACGAAGCCAACATCTTCATCAAGTGTGAGTACACGTCCAGGTAGAAGATGTGCGTGTGATGCTCGTATGACTTCGTATTACTGTAAGAATGGAGCTAACAAAGGGCGCCTGTTTTGGAGATGTCCATTTTGGCAAGGTGATGAAACTTGTAACTTATTTATATGGGATGATGATATTGCTCAACGAACCGGTGTTCACGAAATGTCAGATCATGAGAGCAAGATGAAGGAGGTATCAATTTCTCTTGAAACTATGAGAGAGTTGTACGAAATTTCACAGAAGAAGAACAAGAAATTGAAGGTGAAGATAAAGTCAGATGTTGTGTATGGAAAGATGAAGACTTGGTGTATTGTTGTGTCTGTAATAGTCAATTTGTATTTTCTATGGAAATGTAATTGTTGAATCAGTGCTTGGAATGTTCATTTTGGATGTAATGTTGTAGGTACGAAATCTGAGTTTGTTAATTGTTGAATTAGTTATATCATCTGTTCTTGTTTTTGGCCAATAATCTGAGTTGGATGTAATGTTTTGTTGAATCAGTGTGTTTTTATGGCCAATATGTATTAATGTTGTATCAGTGTTGTATCAGTTATTCTCATTCAATTATAATCTATTTTTGTTTACACCAGTTGACATATATTTGTCTATAATTTGTCTATATTTTGTCTATATTTGACTATAAAATTTGACATATATTTGACTATAAAATGTGTCATTAAAGTGACATATAATTCATCTTTAAACTGACCTGTAAAACACATATATTTGACCATAAAATTTGATCAGTACTTGTCATATAAAGTCACTTACTAATGACTTATAATTGGTCTCCAAAATTTGCACAAAAAACCATTGACATACCATTAGGTTTGATACATATGTTCATAAAACACAAGGCAGATTGCAGTAACATGAAAATAGTTAGAGGACTAGCCTCACTAACATTACAAACATAACATTTTTCCTACTGAGTTCATTCAAACTAAACAACATAGCATCTCTAAGTCATCCTACTGAGTCATCCTTTTGCAAATGGCCTCCCAATCTTCTGACTACTTCCCACCCTTGGATTGGTCTGAGGTTGCTTCATCTTCATAAATGACCAAAGGGTCATCAGGCTTCTTTCCAGGGCCAGGTATATTCTTTGTTTTTATGGTCCTAAGTCTGTCACTCTGCCTTTTTTGAACACCCATATCAACAATCTTCTTGGGCTTAGGCTTCTGGGTTGGTTTTTTGACCTAGAAATAATTAACAAATACACTTAATCTATATGAATCAGTCATTTAAAAAAGTGTGAAATGTCCAAATAAGACTTACAGGTTCTGAACATGTTGGCCTGGATGAAGAAGAAGCAGTGGCTTTGGAAGGTTTCTTGACCACCTTTGGAGCTTTACCAACAAAAGTTCTGATTGTTCTTTTCACAGGAGTTGTGTCAACATTCAATGGTTGAACATCTAGAATTTCATCATCATCAAGAATCTTAACCAATGTTTCAGCATCTATACCACAATACTTTTTAAGAGACGACTGTGAATCATTGATATCAGTATTGGGAGCATCTTGAACATCATCTTGCACAGGGACAGCATCTTGAACATCATCTTGAACAGGGACATCATCTTGCACAGGGATATCAGCTTGGACATCAGCCTTTTCAGGAACAGAATCAGGAACTGGAACATCATCTTGCATAGGGATATCAGCTTGGACATCATCTCTTTCAGGAACAGCGTTTTCAGGAACACCATCTCTTTCAGGAACAGCATTTGCAGCTACATCACATTCTGGATCAACAGTCTTAGTTGCCCTAGATTTTTTTGCCTTGGGTGCCACTTTATCTTTCTTTTTCTTGTTGATAGACCCTGTAGGCCTCCCCTGATAAAATTCATAAGACATAGGTCAGTCTCAATCTCTAAAAATGCAGGAAAAAAGAAAATGAGGTTTTAAGTGAATTTTTCAAAAGATACCAACTTTGAAGCTCCATATCTCTTAAATGGTTGATCTTATGGAAAAAATTATATGTGACAAAGTTGTTCATTGGATCAAAATCTACAACTTTCATGTTGGAAGTTTTTTTTAGTTTGTTGGTGAAATTTTGAGATATTCCCTTCCAAAGTTTGGAAAAAACCATTGAAACACTTAGAAATTTTTTTAAGTATGAAAAGTCAAACTTTTGACTTTTTTATTCTTGATTGATTTTCTTGATTTTCCTTGATCAAATGACTTCAAATATCATATATTGATGATTTAAAACTTCAAAAGTCATGGTTGACCAAAATTTCCAAAAAGTCAGTGGTGATCTTGTACAGTTGACTTTTTCAGGCGAATCGCGTTTCTGGAGATTTCAAATGAATCAAGCTATCCTCACCAAATGAATGGTATGAATGGATCATATTGAGTTATTGGAGGACCTTGAGCCATAGTTTGAGTTGTGGCACCATGTCCTGATTAAAAAGTCAGTTGTTCAGATGAATTAGGTAAAAAACCCTAATTGTGGACCTGATGAAATTGATGACTGTGGATCTTGAATTGAGATACAATTTCCATTGTATATTGTCATAGATATTATTTGAAGATGATTGAAACCTTTGAGTGGTGTCCTGGAGCTTTTTAGGGTTTCCCAAATGTGATCCCTGATTTCAGTCCCTGATAGGTCAAAGATTCAATTTTAACAGACACAATGCTAATACCTCATTCCAAGTCTTTCTTCAAAGATAATCCAGAAGCAATCAAAGAATTTCTTACCTCTCCAAGTAGTCTTGTCCAAGACAATTATCCTAATCTTTTCAAGCAGTCTTGTGTAAGACGTATCCTGACCTTTTCTAGGTAGTTTTGTTTAAAACGTCTTATGTCCTTTATAGGAACCTTTCTAGGTAGTTTTGTTTAAAACGTTTCATGCCCTTTATAGGAACCTTTCTAGGTAGTTTTGTTTAAAACGTATTGTGCCCTTTATAGGAACCTTTCTAGGTAGTTTTGTTTAAAACGTATCGTGCCCTTTATAGGAACCTTTCTAGGTAGTTTTGTTTAAAACATATCGTGCCCTTTATAGGAACCTTTCTAGGTAGTTTTGTTTAAAACGTATCGTGCCCTTTACTGGAACCTTTCTAGGTAGTTTTGTTTAAAACACATCGTTCCCTTTATAGGAACCTTTTTAGGTAGTTTTGTTTAAAACATATTATTCCCTTTATAGGAACCTTTCTAGGTAGTTTTGTTTAAAACGTTTCATGTCCTTTATAGGAACCTGTCTAGGTGGTTTTGTTTAAAAAATATCGCGTCCTTTATAGGAACCTTTCGAGGTAGTTTTGTTTAAAACGTTTCATGTCCTTTATAGGAACCTGTCGAGGTAGTTTTGTTTAAAACGTTTCATGTCCTTTATAGGAACATGTCTAGGTGGTTTTGTTTAAAACATATTACGTCCTTTATAGGAACCTTTCTAGGTAGTTTTGTTTAAAACATATCGTATCCCGTCTAAGAGCCTTTCCAGGTGAGTCTCATTTAAGACATATCATGCCTTTCTAGGTAGCCTTCTTAAAACGTTTATCCACTCTTTTCTAAGACACACTTAGTTCTTTTAAAAAAAAGAGAACTCCTCAGTTAGTCTTCTCCAAGACATTCTTCCTAAGCATTATTCAAAGTCTAAGTTTCTTCGCATCAACCTTCGATATACCCTATTCAGGAACCTCTTCAGGTAGTCTTATGTAAGACATTACTTCCTCTCTCCTCAGATACAGTCAAATGATCCAGGTCTGAAAAAGCATATGCTTTAGACAAGTACCCTGCTAGGCAAGTAGGTGGCATCTATAAGCCCATCTCCCACAGAACTCCTTCCCTACGCAAGCAAATTTCAGGGCATTTCAGTGTCCAATCATCTTCTACCTCTTCAGGTTCAAGAAGATTGAACAGGGGCAGCTGTCATACCCCAAAATTTGCCCGATCAAATATGCGTTTATTAATTCATCAGGGGTATTAAAATAAGGGTCACGGGGTTTAACATCACTATTGTTAAACCCATTCTCTTTTTAATTGATGGAAAAAAAATAGAGGTGTAGATAGCAAGCATTTTAGAGCCCAAGCACTCGGCCCATTTATCTTATTGGTTTTATCATTTTTTGTTCTATTACAGTTCATTTTTATTATCATTTACATTGGATTATTATTATTGTAATTTTACTAACTAATATTATTATTAATTATTATGTGGATTGTCATTATTAGTATTTGTAGGATTATTATTAGCTTTTTTATTTATTTTATTAAGTTAATTAGGGGGTCAATATATTATAATTAGAATTATTAAAATGATTAATAGGACAATAGGCCCATTGGGTCTAAAAAAAAACCCTAATTTGATACTATAAAAGGAGGCCATAATTCAACAATGGAAGGGACGAAGAGTATTTTTTTTACGTACATATTCCCCTACTTTTCTACTGCGGCGAGACCATTTTCACAAATATTTGCTAATCCTTATTTTGCAGATACTACACTCATATTAGGGATAGAAGCACCCCGCCGCGGACACCAGCAATCTACCAAACACACCTCCTCCTGGTGACAGCAGCCAATTTTTCCGCAACGGTATCGATAATGCTTCTTATTTTTGGATTTTTATCTATTGTTTCAATTAACTGTAAATGATTTCACATGGATTTTATTTGCTTAAAAAAGAGAAAAGATATTTAGTCCCCACGTTTTGTTATTCTGATATGTATGCAATATGCATTGTGCTGTTAATTAGTGAGGGGGCAAGTTTTTTTGTTTTTTTTATTCTATCACATAAAAAAGAAAAAGAAGCTAGGTGTCGCGTTAATATTGGCTGATGTTATAAGTTGAAAAGGTCAAAAAATGTACTCCCTGAGTACATGAAGGTAAGACCGTCCCATCCTTTTATTAAATGTGTCTTTTTTTTTTATTCTTATTTATTTGATTTAGTTAGTAAGGTAAAAATGTTTTTTTCTCTAATTCTAGTCAATGGTTATTTGATTAATGTTATAGCACTCTTAGGTTAGTTTTAATTAGGATCTCCATTTATTTAGATAGTTTCTCATTGATAAACAAATATGACATGTCTTCTTTTAAGTTATAAAGAAAATACAAAAAAACAATAGAAATATTAAAAAAAAAACACCAAAATATTTTATTATCTTAGAATTTAAATTTTATTTTCCGCATCATTAATCTAATAAAAAAATAATAAACTTATTTTGCTAAAAGGTTGTAACCATCTTATTGGTTATGATGATTAGCATTTTCCCTTTATCAAAATTCGTTATTATTTGTAGTCGAATCTATCGATTATGAGGAGTAACGATAATTAAAACACACACATTTGCTATTCGTGATAATCAAATCTATCGATTATAGTGGTTAGCAATCCTCCCTTCAATCCGTTAGCCTTGGTAATCAAACCTATTGATTATCGCAACTAACGGTAACATATTAAAATCAGGGTTGTACGCCCAAATCCTAAAACACTTCCCAAATCCAAAACATTCAAAACACTTCAAATCAAACTACGGATTTTCATCCTTATTCAAAACTACGATAGGCCACTCAAAAAGCCTTCAAACCCTATCAAATCAAATTCTAATCCTAAGGGCGTACAACCCTTGCCCGAACTACGTTGACTCTGATTCTCCATAAGGAGATACGTAGGCACTTGGCAACAAGGCGAGTCCCCTTCCTTCAAATTCTAATCATGTCAATATAATTAAATTCTGTCTGTTACCCTTCTTTATAAACCTTGCCATGAAACCCTTATCTTTGAAATATTAGCCTTTAGGAAAGGGTTGGGGGTGCCTAACACCTTTCCTCGACCTGAATATAGTATCTTACCCTGATCTCTTAACTGCGTAGGTTTCCTATTCGCCTTGGTAGAATAGGTGGCGACTCTAATAATTAAATTTTTAGGGCAGGTTGCTACAGCTGGCGACTCTGCTGGGGATAACTATAATGGTGAATACTATGCTCCTATAGGTTTTGGCAGGGTTTAGGTTTGGCAACTTGTTTTAGGGTTTGGCTAATTCGCTTTTTTTAGGGTTTGTAATTATTTTATTTTATTTTTTTAAAAAAAACTTTTATTTGTTTTTTTATCTAAAAATATTTAATTGTTTGTAATATGTTTATATTTAATTATTTATGTTAATATATTTATATTTAATTGCCTAATTGTCATATTTTTATATGCACTGCTGGCATATTATGTAATGTTAAAACCCTAAGTGTGGGAGTTAACTTTGAGATCAATAGGAGAGCATGAATCGCCTACGAGTCTCATTGATAACTCCACTCGGAGTGGGTTGAGTATTCGGAAATGTCCAAAACGAGGCTTGACTTTGTTGAGGGCAGGACTGGATACTTGGCTGATCTCTCCGAGAACCTACCCCAAAAATTCGAACCTCATGGATAAAATGAGTTGTTCTAAAACCCAAAGAGACAAAAAGTCTCGGAGGCTACGAACGACCCCATGAGACCTTCTAGAACCCCCCTATAAAAAGGTTGGCTCCCAAGAGCCGCTACGTCGAACCTATGAACCTGTATTTCTTGAAATATTATGATTTGATTTGCATTTTTGTTATGTTCTTGTTTGTCTGTTGCTATATCTTTGTGTTTGCATGCATCATTCCTCATCTGCATTCTTGCATCATGTCTTATCCAAAAAAGATATAAAAAAAAGATTTTATCCATAGATGTGGGTAAAGGCATCAATACAAACAAAGCATATCATGCATGGCATACACATCATTTTCATGGCATTAAGAGAAGATTTCTCTTCTATCTCCAAAAGCAAGGAACCATTGGGAGGGATAACCTAACATCCCGACCGTCTTATCAAACCAGATTTCAGCAAAAGAAATCGATGGAGCAGCTAGAACAAAATCAAACTGCCCTTCGTGAAGATGTGGATCAACTAAAGGTTAGTATGGAAGAGGTTAAAGGAGGTATGGCTCAGATGCTAGAATTCAAGAAGGCCCTCATGGACAACAAAGAAAAGGCAAAAGAGGTTCAGTCTAGGGATACCCTGGTTCAGGATGAGATCCCCAATGACGAAAACCCGCTGCTAGGATTTGTTCCAGGCTTTGGCCCTGCTAAGGAAAGACCTCAAGTCCGATCTGTTAGGAGAGCTATCCAATTCCAAGAGAAAGGAGAGACCTCTCAAGAAGGATTTCTCCCTCCTTCACAAACGAAAGGGACAACCCGCACAGTTTGCATTCCTGCTAGCAATGTCCCTAGGGATGATGATTACCTGGATCTACAATACGGAGTGCAAGAGGTGGACAACACAGACCAAGCACCTCAGACGCAACAGTCTAATCCCAACTCTAGGGAAGACTCCAAGGATAGTGAACAAATCAAGGCGCTGGAAGAGAGACTAAAAGTGGTAGAAGGATACGATGTCTTCGACGTGGATGCCTTCGAAATGAGCTTAGTCTCAGACTTGACTATCCCACACAAATTCAAGATTCCAGACTTCGAAAAATACAAAGGGCTCACGTGTCCGAGAAATCACTTGCGCATGTATGTGCGAAAAATGGCTGCTTATGCTCACGATCAAAAGCTGATGATACACTTCTTCCAAGAGAGTTTAAGCGGAGCGTCTATTGACTGGTACATGCAACTGGAGAAATCCTATATCAGAAGCTGGAATGATCTAGCTAACACATTCTTGAAGCAATACAAGTACAACTCGGACATGGCACCCAATCGGATGCAATTACAAAACATGTCACAGAAGAAGGATGAATCATTCAAGGAGTATGCCCAAAGGTGGAGGGAAATGGCTTCTCGAGTCCAACCTCCCCTAATGGAAAAAGAACTGGTGGACATATTTATGAGCACCTTGCAAGGACCATACTACGACAAGATGGTCAGAAGGATATCTTCAGGGTTCTCGGACTTGGTAGTCATTGGCGAAAGAATTGAAGATGGGATCAAAAATGGGAAGATATAAGGGGCACCCTCAAGTTCCTATCACACAAAGAAGTCGTATGACGGAAAAAAGGAATCCAACACTGTGGGGGCAATCCTGGTTAATCAGACACCAACACTACAACAGAAGGATCAGCAAAAACAACAGGGTGGCCAACGCCCCTGGAGGTCCAAGCCAAAACGATCATTCACCCCATTGCACATGCCGTTGTCTCAAGCTCTGCAACATCTGCTCAGTCAGAACTTGGTAACTCTGTTGCCTCCATACTCAGCTCCGGCTAACCCCGCTCCCGGGTACAAGCATCATGCTAGGTGCGCTTATCATTCAGATAGTCCTGGTCATGATACAGAGGATTGTGGGCCATTGAAGCACAAGATACAAGATTTAATTGAAGAAGGGCTCATTGAGTTCGAAGATCCTAGCAAGTCTAAAGCCATAAGTGGCTAGAAGGAGGATTTCTTAGATCATTAGTTTTGTTTTCATTCGCAATTTCTTTCCGTTTGTTTAAACATTAGTCTTACGACATATGCTATGTACTTTACAACAATCATTAATGCATTGCTTACGTTTGTCTTGATTCATTCCTAGTGTTCTCACTATATTTAAAAACTGTGTTTTTACTTGGTTTTCTTCTTTGTGATATTCAACTCTCGATCAAAGTCGTACACCTTTTGAGGGAGAATGACGAAAACGATACCATAATTTCATACACTATGCTTTCGAACAGACCGTGTTGACGATGTACAGGCATTTGTTCAATCCCTAAATAATGGAGATATAAGGATGTTAATCCCTCGTCAACCCCTTTGAGCCCAAAGAAGTAGGAGTTTTCCTTCATACAAAAGAGAACCCTTAATATATAACCTGGGGTAGGGTAGCTGCTCAGTTGACTTAATTATTCCAAATTGTTCCTTTGAACATAATCACCGATGGTTCCCCATCATCATTAAATCCGGCAGTCAATATCCGCAAAGAAAAAGAAAGCAATGCAAAGACCTGCTAAGTCAAAACCTATTAAGGAGACTTAGGCAAAATTGGGGCATCCCGCTGACTGTAGTTTTACAACGAACAGTTCAGGCAAAAGTTAGGGATAACAAAGTCGAAAAGAGGTCATTACATACCCTCACAAGAGAAAATATTACAAGAAAGGAGGATGACTGCCTTTGCAAAATATACTTCTGGTTTTTTAACCATCAAAAATATCAATATTCCCAAAGTCTTTTTGGAACTTAAACACATAGCTAACTGAGCATAGGACCGGAGGACATCACGAAGAGGGGGATGGGTACAAATAAACTTTGAGCCACTATCTTTGTTTCTTAAAACCGTGAACCAGGCCACGTTACAACCCTTAAAAGTCCTAACTGAAGCATGGTTAGTTCGAAAGCATATTGTTACCAAAGGTATCCCGACTCCTTAAGGTCTACTATAACTTTTGAGTTGATATCACTTTCTTACAAAAAAAAAAACTTCGTTTTATTCAAAAAAAATGTTTTTAAACTTTCAAGACAAACATATGCATTCGCATCTTATGAATTTCATTACAAAGTACACTTGTCTATGTAGTTTCAGATGTTTAAACATCAGGGAGAAGTTGCATGGGGCATGGCTAATGGCTAAAAATCCTACTGACTGACGAAGTAGCTTTAAAAACTCGTCAAAAGAAGAAACATCCCTTACTCATGACTGGGATGGCTAATGTGTAGATATGGAATAACTCGTCATTATCCCATTTACATGGGGCAATCTAATCAAGATCCATTGGAATCTCTCAAGGACGCTGAATAGCCCATGGGGCAAGTCCATCACCTGGGGGCACGTTGCAAAAGTCACTCAGTATCAGATGGTGTCAATGCCAGTCTCACATCCTTTCCATGAACCTTTATAGGATACTTCTCAATATGTCCATATAGTCTTCTTTAAGACATGTTCAAATACTTCTCACCCTTTTTAGGAGCCTTTTTTCAGACAGTCTTTTAAAGACCCACCTTCTTATCCTTTCTATTTTCAAACCCTTTCAAACAGTCTTCTCTAAGACATATTCCTTTCCAAGAACCTTTTCTAGGTAGTCTTCTGTAAGACATCTCTTAATTTTTTTCAGTTAGTCTTTTAAGACATATTCAAACTTCTCTTATGCTTTCAAGAACCTTGTCAAACTTTGTTTAAAGTACAGAGTCTTCTCTAAGACAGTTCACCATCCTTTTTAGGGTGATCTTCTTCAAGATATCTTTTCCTAAGTTTTGTTTAAAACGCCACAAGAAAAAAACAGTCTCTATCCTCTATAGGAATATTTTGACCCTCTGCACAAACACATCCCTTTGAGCTTTGTTTAAAGCGCAGTCTTGTTTAAGACAATGTCCCATTCCGTCCAAGGACCTCTTCAGGTAATCTTATAGAAGACATCATCTCATTCTAAGTACTCAGCAAAATCACTGTCCGTCGGGCGCAACCGAAACGCAGGACTCATTCTGAAAAGCATATGCTTCACATTCAAATCAAACACCTATAATCAAGAATCCTATTGACTAGGGGAATATCTTTCAAGAATTCAAACACAAGGAGCATTGTTGCGTAACTGATCTTCCCACGCCTGTACTATTTACGTCCCGCAGTGGGGGATCGGCATACATGCATAATTCTCATTTATTTTGAGAATCTCATTACATGACACATGCATCATGACACTGCATAAAACTAACGCTGCCTTTTCAGGTCACTTCATAATCAAAAGGATGTTATCATCCAATTACAGTGCAAATACGATCGTATCAAAGATTCAATTTTAACAGACACAATGCTAATACCTCATTCCAAGTCTTTCTTCAAAGATAATCCAGAAGCAATCAAAGAATTTCTTACCTCTCCAAGTAGTCTTGTCCAAGACAATTATCCTAATCTTTTCAAGCAGTCTTGTGTAAGACGTATCCTGACCTTTTCTAGGTAGTTTTGTTTAAAACGTCTTATGTCCTTTATAGGAACCTTTCTAGGTAGTTTTGTTTAAAACGTTTCATGCCCTTTATAGGAACCTTTCTAGGTAGTTTTGTTTAAAACGTATCGTGCCCTTTATAGGAACCTTTCTAGGTAGTTTTGTTTAAAACGTATCGTGCCCTTTATAGGAACCTTTCTAGGTAGTTTTGTTTAAAACATATCGTGCCCTTTATAGGAACCTTTCTAGGTAGTTTTGTTTAAAACGTATCGTGCCCTTTACTGGAACCTTTCTAGGTAGTTTTGTTTAAAACACATCGTTCCCTTTATAGGAACCTTTTTAGGTAGTTTTGTTTAAAACATATTATTCCCTTTATAGGAACCTTTCTAGGTAGTTTTGTTTAAAACGTTTCATGTCCTTTATAGGAACCTGTCTAGGTGGTTTTGTTTAAAAAATATCGCGTCCTTTATAGGAACCTTTCGAGGTAGTTTTGTTTAAAACGTTTCATGTCCTTTATAGGAACATGTCTAGGTGGTTTTTTTTAAAACATATTACGTCCTTTATAGGAACCTTTCTAGGTAGTTTTGTTTAAAACATATCGTATCCCGTCTAAGAGCCTTTCCAGGTGAGTCTCATTTAAGACATATCATGCCTTTCTAGGTAGCCTTCTTAAAACGTTTATCCACTCTTTTCTAAGACACACTTAGTTCTTTTAAAAAAAAGAGAACTCCTCAGTTAGTCTTCTCCAAGACATTCTTCCTAAGCATTATTCAAAGTCTAAGTTTCTTCGCATCAACCTTCGATATACCCTATTCAGGAACCTCTTCAGGTAGTCTTATGTAAGACATTACTTCCTCTCTCCTCAGATACAGTCAAATGATCCAGGTCTGAAAAAGCATATGCTTTAGACAAGTACCCTGCTAGGCAAGTAGGTGGCATCTATAAGCCCATCTCCCACAGAACTCCTTCCCTACGCAAGCAAATTTCAGGGCATTTCAGTGTCCAATCATCTTCTACCTCTTCAGGTTCAAGAAGATTGAACAGGGGCAGCTGTCATACCCCAAAATTTGCCCGATCAAATATGCGTTTATTAATTCATCAGGGGTATTAAAATAAGGGTCACGGGGTTTAACATCACTATTGTTAAACCCATTCTCTTTTTAATTGATGGAAAAAAATAGAGGTGTAGATAGCAAACATTTTAGAGCCCAAGCACTCGGCCCATTTATCTTATTGGTTTTATCATTTTTTGTTCTATTACAGTTCATTTTTATTATCATTTACATTGGATTATTATTATTGTAATTTTACTAACTAATATTATTATTAATTATTATGTGGATTGTCATTATTAGTATTTGTAGGATTATTATTAGCTTTTTTATTTATTTTATTAAGTTAATTAGGGGGTCAATATATTATAATTAGAATTATTAAAATGATTAATAGGACAATAGGCCCATTGGGTCTAAAAAAAAACCCTAATTTGATACTATAAAAGGAGGCCATAATTCAACAATGGAAGGGACGAAGAGTATTTTTTTTACGTACATATTCCCCTACTTTTCTACTGCGGCGAGACCATTTTCACAAATATTTGCTAATCCTTATTTTGCAGATACTACACTCATATTAGGGATAGAAGCACCCCGCCGCGGACACCAGCAATCTACCAAACACACCTCCTCCTGGTGACAGCAGCCAATTTTTCCGCAACGGTATCGATAATGCTTCTTATTTTTGGATTTTTATCTATTGTTTCAATTAACTGTAAATGATTTCACATGGATTTTATTTGCTTAAAAAAGAGAAAAGATATTTAGTCCCCACGTTTTGTTATTCTGATATGTATGCAATATGCATTGTGCTGTTAATTAGTGAGGGGGCAAGTTTTTTTGTTTTTTTTATTCTATCACATAAAAAAGAAAAAGAAGCTAGGTGTCGCGTTAATATTGGCTGATGTTATAAGTTGAAAAGGTCAAAAAATGTACTCCCTGAGTACATGAAGGTAAGACCGTCCCATCCTTTTATTAAATGTGTCTTTTTTTTTATTCTTATTTATTTGATTTAGTTAGTAAGGTAAAAATGTTTTTTTCTCTAATTCTAGTCAATGGTTATTTGATTAATGTTATAGCACTCTTAGGTTAGTTTTAATTAGGATCTCCATTTATTTAGATAGTTTCTCATTGATAAACAAATATGACATGTCTTCTTTTAAGTTATAAAGAAAATACAAAAAAACAATAGAAATATTAAAAAAAAAACACCAAAATATTTTATTATCTTAGAATTTAAATTTTATTTTCCGCATCATTAATCTAATAAAAAAATAATAAACTTATTTTGCTAAAAGGTTGTAACCATCTTATTGGTTATGATGATTAGCATTTTCCCTTTATCAAAATTCGTTATTATTTGTAGTCGAATCTATCGATTATGAGGAGTAACGATAATTAAAACACACACATTTGCTATTCGTGATAATCGAATCTATCGATTATAGTGGTTAGCAATCCTCCCTTCAATCCGTTAGCCTTGGTAATCAAACCTATTGATTATCGCAACTAACGGTAACATATTAAAATCAGGGTTGTACGCCCAAATCCTAAAACACTTCCCAAATCCAAAACATTCAAAACACTTCAAATCAAACTACGGATTTTCATCCTTATTCAAAACTACGATAGGCCACTCAAAAAGCCTTCAAACCCTATCAAATCAAATTCTAATCCTAAGGGCGTACAACCCTTGCCCGAACTACGTTGACTCTGATTCTCCATAAGGAGATACGTAGGCACTTGGCAACAAGGCGAGTCCCCTTCCTTCAAATTCTAATCATGTCAATATAATTAAATTCTGTCTGTTACCCTTCTTTATAAACCTTGCCATGAAACCCTTATCTTTGAAATATTAGCCTTTAGGAAAGGGTTGGGGGTGCCTAACACCTTCCCTCGACCTGAATATAGTATCTTACCCTGATCTCTTAACTGCGTAGGTTTCCTATTCGCCTTGGTAGAATAGGTGGCGACTCTAATAATTAAATTTTTAGGGCAGGTTGCTACAGATGCACATGCAAATGATATGAGGTGGTATCTTAGGTCAAAAATTGGGGTATGACAGATGCCCCTATTTAAGTTTCTTCAACCTGAGATATGAAGATTGAAAATCTTCGTTTTGATAGGGTGGAAGAGACTTAAATATCAGAAGACGCGAATTTTGGACCTAAGATACCAAAATTGCGAATGATGCAAAGATATCTTTACCGAGGGGATATCAAGAACTGACTCCACTGGGGACAAGAGATCGGGAAGGATGTCTCAATCCCTTTTAGGAAGAGAATCCGTTTTTTTTCTTTTCGGGAAAGCAAGTGTATGCTTCACCGGGGAATGATAGCTTTGTAAGAAAAGCTTACCTATCGTCATTACCGACTATCAGCACGGTGATAGACTTGTTAAATAATGCGAAGGTGAAGGGCATGAAACTATATTACCGACTATCTGCATGGTGATAGACTTGACATGGTAACAAGAGTTTCAAAGGTTTGGTTAATATTACTGACTATCAGCATTGTGATAGACATGATAAAGTAATATAACCAGAACAAAAGGTTACCGAATACCAGCCTCGTGATAGCGGTTTTGAAGACATGATCAATTATCAGCCGAGTGATAAAATGATCCTGGAGACTTTGCTAGGGAAATTACTGGTTATTCAGCCTTGTGAACAGTAATAAGGCCCTGATTGTCACATGGTCTTCATGATTGATTTCCTAGAGAGGAAAAATCTTTTGAAAGAGACATAAGCTGCTCGGATGATGAGGATATTGCTTATTGTCTGTTTTTCACGACTCTGTTTGGGGAATCGGAATTTGAATTTCTGGTAAAGACAAGGTTCTATCCATGAATGAATTTGGAAAGAAACGGTCAAACAAGAGTTTGTACCCAATGAGGAATGAACTCGAATGGGGATTTTCTCCTTTGTTTTGAGAGGAGGAAACTAAAGCAACCTTCTTCCACGAGGAATGATCTCAGTGGGGAACTGGAGAAAGAAAACGTTCTTTCTGCTTATGGGTGACAACCTACTTGGAGAGATGACACGCCCGTACCTGTTTCCTTTTGGAGATAGTTACATCCTAGACAAGTGATTTTAAAGCAAACATTTGAAAAATGCAAGAATGCATAAAGGATGCAAGTATGTATGAATGATGAATGTCATGAATGTAGCATGCATGCTGACGATACTGACAGACAAAGAAATGTATACTGGAGAAGGACCGAAGTCGCAATACAACCAGATACTCGACAAATGTTCTTCAACGCGGTGCAGATAACACGGGTAATGAATGGTGTTGCGTGCTTTAGACCTCTGTGGGGAAGACAAGCATCTTTTCTTACAGGGATGGAAGAATTTCTTCACTGGAGATGAAAGATCTTCTTCACTGGGGATAAAAGAACTTTTTCTACCACGAGGGGTAATTGGTTCATGAATTCTTTTTTTGGGATAAAAATACCGTTGTCTCATCATCTCTTTTGAGGAAAAGAACAGTTCTGAAGGATAATCTTTGGTTCATCCTATGGAGATAGCTGTTGATGTTCCTTCTGTTGTTCACAACTCAAAGGAAAGTTTCGCTTTTATTTTGAAAACAAAGGAAAAGTAAATTCATTTAAAACTTATTTTTTCTTTTTTTCTTTCAAAAGTGAATAACACAATTAAAGCGTCATTTTGCAAGCTAGAAGAAATCAAGAATTGCAAACAAATGGGCACAAGGCTCAAATTTATTTAATAGGATGGTAATCAGCTAAAGGCGTGATTCCACAGAGTATTTACAAAAGTTGGAAATGGTAAATATGCGGAAAAGGCTACATTGAAAGCAATAACCACTATTCTCCCTAACAACTTTGAGTTCCAACTGTGCTTGTTGCTTCAGATTGGCGATTATTTGACCGGAGATCCTTTGATGAAAAAGACTCTTCAGGTGACGAAGTACGGACTGATGCAGTTACTTTGTCATAAATCCTTAATTTTTGCCTAGATTGCCCTTTCAGGTTTTCAATCTACCAGGATAAATTTTTTCTGTTTATTGTCTCTAATTTTTGCCTGGACCGCCCTTTCGGGTTTTCAGTCCACCGAGACGCTCATTTTTGCCTTAGTCGCCCTTTGCGGGTTTTCGACTTACCGAGCTGTTCTTTTGTCTTTTTTAGACAAAGTATTTCTTGACTGCATCAACATTCACAGGATGTGGGAGTTCATCACCATCCATGGTTGCAAGAGTCATGGCGCCGCCAGAAAATGTTCTTTTGACAACATACGGGCCTTCGTATTTAGGAGGCCATTTTCCCCTAGAATCTGGTTGAAAAGACAAGATCTTTTTAAGCATGAGGTCGCCTTCTTGAAATTCACGAGGTCGAACCTTTTTGTTGAAGGCTTGTTTCATCCTTGCTTGGTATAACTGTCCATGGCATAGAGCAGTCATTCGTTTTTCTTCGATTAAGTTCAACTGATCGTATCTGCTTTGACACCATTCAACCTCTGATAACTTAGTCTCCATGAGGACTCTCATTGATGGGATCTCAACTTCTACGGGGAGCACAGCTTCCATGCCGTATACTAAGGAGAAGGGGGTTGCCCCTGTTGAAGTACGCACTAAAGTACGGTACCCATGTAAAGCAAATGGCAGCATTTCGTGCCAGTCTTTGTAAGTGACGGCCATTTTCTGGACGATCTTCTTAATGTTCTTGTTAGCGGCTTCAACGGCGCCATTCATTTTCGGTCTGTAAGGAGAAGAATTATGATGCTCAATCTTGAATTCCTCACACAATTCTTTCATCATTTTGTTGTTCAAGTTCGAACCATTGTTAGTAATGATCTTGCTGGGAATGCCGTAGCGACAGATAATGTGATTCTTGATAAATCTCACAACCACTTGTCTTGTAACGTTGGCGTAAGATGCTGCTTCGACCCATTTGGTGAAGTAATCAATAGCCACCAAGATGAAACGATGACCGTTTGAAGCTTTCGGTTCGATCATTCCGATCATGTCGATACCCCACATGGAAAAAGGCCATGGAGATGAGAGAACGTTGAGTAGAGTCGGTGGCACATGGATCTTATCTGCGTAGATCTGGCACTTGTGACATCTCTTCACGTGTTTATAACAATCAGATTCCATTGTCAACCAATAGTATCCTGCTCTTAATATCTTCTTGGACATTGCATGCCCATTTGAATGAGTTCCAAAGGACCCTTCATGCATTAACATGTCTGCTTCGTGTCTGTCCACGCATCTGAGCAAAACCATGTCAAAGTTTCTTTTGTATAGCACATCTCCGTTTAGGAAGAAACTGCCAGAAAGTCTCCTTAGAGTTTTCTTATCTTTGTTTGATGCCCCAAGTGGGTGCTCTTGAGTTTGAAGGAAGCGTTTGATGTCGTGGAACCACGATTTATCATCGATGACTGCTTCAGTTGCAAACACATAAGCGGGCCTTTCAAGGCGCATAATTCTGACTTTAGGCATATCGTTCTAATGATTGACTTTGAACATGGAAGATAGAGTAGCCAAGGCGTCTGCCATTCGATTCTGATCTCGAGGTATGTGATGCAATTCAACCTTGTTGAAGAAAGTCAACAGACGTCTTGCATAATCTCTGTAAGGAATCAAGCCAGGGTGGTAAGTTTCCCACTTGTCTCTGATTTGGTTGATCACGAGAGCTGAATCTCCATATATGTCGAGGATCTTGATTCTTAGGTCAATGGCTTCTTCGAGACCCATGATACAAGCTTCATATTCCGCGATATTGTTGGTGCAATCAAATAGTAATCTGGCGGAGAACGGGATATGAGTACCCTTCGGAGTGATGATGACTGCCCCAATTCCATTGCCAAAAGCGTTAACTGCTCCATCGAAAATTAGGCCCCATCTTGATCCAGGATCAAGACCTTCTTTAGGTAACGGTTCGTCACAATCTTTCATCTTCAAGTACATGACATCTTCGTCAGGAAAGTCAAACTTGAGAGATTGATATTCATTAATTGGCTAATGCGCCAAGTGATCGGCGAGAATGCTTCCTTTGACCGCTTTTTGAGCACGGTACTTGATGTCATACTCGGATAACAGCATTTGCCATCGGGCAATCCTTCCTGTTAAGGCAGGTTTTTCAAAGACGTACTTGATCGGATCCATTTTGGAGATTAACCAAGTGGTATTGTTGATCATGTATTGGCGGAGATGTTTTGAAGCCCAAGCCAAAGCGCAACATGTTTTTTCGAGCATGGAGTAACGAGACTCACAATCTGTGAATTTCTTACTCAAGTAATAGATGGCATGCTCCTTCTTACCGGTTTCATCTTGCTGTCCAAGCACACAACCCATGGATTCTTCCAACACGGTAAGGTACATGATTAATGGTCTTCCTTCAACTGGAGGAATCAATATTGGTGGTTCTAACACGTATTCCTTGATACTGTCGAATGCTTTCTGGCAATCTTCAGTCCATACAACCCCTTGATCTTTGCGGAGAAGCTTGAAAATTGGCCCACAAGTAGCAGTCATTTGAGTGATAAATCTGGAGACATAGTTCAATCGTCCGAGAAATCCTCTTACTTGCTTTTTCAGTTTTTGGTGCAGGCATCTCTTGAATAGCTCTGACTTTGTCGGGATCTACTTCAATACCTCTTTGGCTGACAATGAAGCCCAAGAGTTTTCCAGACCTAACCCCAAAATACATTTGTTAGGATTCAAGCGAAGCTGATATTTCCTTAGTCGTTGAAACAACTTCAAAAGGTATTCAATATGTTCTTCTTCTGTGCCTGGACTTGGCTATCATGTCGTCCACATAAACTTCAATTTCTTTATGCATCATGTCATGAAAGAGAGTAGTCATTTCCCTTTGGTAAGTTGCGCCTGCATTCTTTAATCCAAACGGCATCACTTTGTAGCAAAAGGTACCCCATGGGGTGATGAAATATGTCTTCTCCATGTCTTCGGGAGCCATCTTGATCTGATTATGACCGGAGAACCCGTCCATGAAGGAAAAGACGTTTAACTTAGCGATGTTATCAACCAGCATGTCAATATGTGGTAATGGAAAGTCATCTTTTGGACTGGCTTTGTTCAAGTCGCGGTAGTCAACACACATTATGACTTTGCCATCTTTCTTCGGAACTGGCACTATGTTGGCCAACCATTGAGGATACTCAGAGGTGACAAGAAAACCTACATCGAGTTGCTTTTGAACTTCCATTTTGATCTTGTTAGCCATATCAGGGTGAGTCCTTCGCAATTTCTGCTTAACTGGCGGACATTCTGGCTTTAATGGCAAGTAATGTTGAACAATATTGGTATCCAACCCAGGCATGTCTTGGTAGGACCAAGCAAACACGTCAACATATTCTTTGAGAAGATCTATCAGCTTGCTCTTGATATCAGCATCAAGCAGCGATCCAATGGTCACTTCTTTTTTGTCTTCTTCAGAACCCAAGTTGATCATTTCTAAAGGCTCTTTGTGAGGCAGAATGGCTCTTTCCTCGTGCTTAAGTAATCGAGAGATCTCGTCTGGGATCTCTTCTTCTTCCTCTTCTTCGGCTTCGAACACAGGAAACTCAAAGTTGGGAGAGGGCATAGGGTTATTGCATTCAATGGGTTTATCAATAGTAAATATGCACATATGATTTATGCTTATTTCAGAAAAAACTATGAATGCAAGAGTGTATGCAGATTTTTTTTTGAAAAAGTTTTTTTTTTTTGGTTTTTTAGGATTACCATTTCCAGAAATGACACTTTATTTAGGATTAACATAGCGTAGGGAATTCAAAATGACACTTTATTTATGATTCATTTTTGAAACAAAGCCCTAAACACAAACTCATTTGTCTTGGGCGAGACAAAGAGGGAAACTTTTAAAAACAAAGCCATATACACAAAGTTATTTGGGCAGAAAAAAAACATTTAAATGCAAAGCTCTATAAAACATCTCTCTGCTTTGGGCCAGGCAGGAGGTCAAAATAACAGCGAGGTGATTACTTTGAGCGGCGAACAACATTCGGAATGTCGACAGCTTTCTAGTAGCAACGAACTCCTCTGTGTATTATGTATTCAGGAAAATCTTTCTCAGAATCTTCTTCAGTGATGACATTGATCGCTGGTCGAGCAGGATTTGAAGGTCCTGGTTTGTCAACCTTGTTCTTTGTAGAGTTGAGACGGTCTACTTCTACTTCTTGAAGAGCATAAGATGAGTCACAATCTTTAGGATCTTCAGGATGTAATTCCCAATCTTCAGGATGAAGAGACTCATTGTCAGAGACACTTTCCAAGTCAACTGCGGGGCCATCTTCCCCTTCATCTTCAAAAATGGCATTTATGTGATAATAAACGTCTTCAGAGTTATTAACCTTGGTAGATGCGTTGAAGCTGAAATATTCAGTAATTTCAGGTTGCTGTGAAAATTGAGAGTGCTTGAAGGCCTCTTCTAGTTGACTGTTATATTCAAAGGGATCTCCCCATCCAGTTGGTTGGATGTCTTCAATCGAAATCTTTGAACTTTCAGGTGCAGTATATTTCACCATATAATCAAACATGCCACTTGGTTCTCCCAAGGTGTCCCAAACCTCTGCAGGAACAGGCGGAGTTTCTTTAGCACTTGTTTTGACTTTGCCTCTGGGTTTCTCTGAAGGAGGATAAAACGGTGCATATGGTTCTTCCTGAGATATGTATCCCGAGTCATTGAGATAACATTTCCATTCTTCTTCAGGATCAGAGAGACCTTCTTCGATACATTCTTCGATAAGGACATTAACCTCTTGAGGAATCGGGTTAAGGAACCCTCCACTAAGGAATGTTTCTTTGATCGGACGAAAGGTTTCATCCTTCTTGGTGCAATTCCAGAACATCGGTGAACATCCGAGTCCTGCTCTGGTTTCATTCTTTGTAGGGATCACAACTTGCCCCCAGCCAGTGGTAGTTCCATCTTTTACTACTTTCACTGCCTCTTTGTAAGAAGAGATTGATGCTTTCTTTTTGGAAGATTCGTCTTCTAAAGAGAGACCTTGGAACTGCGTTCCTTCCACATTATCAGCACTTATGAAAGAGAAATTGGATAAATGGCTCACGATCAAGGCTTGCTCCCCACTTATTATTACCAATTTTCCATTTGTTACAAATTTTAACTTTTGATGGAGAGTAGACGTTACTGCCCCTGCTTCTTGAATCCATGGTCGTCCCAACAGACAATTATAAGCAGCTTGAATGTCCATGACCTGGAAAGTGATTTGAAATGTATGTGGACCAATTGTCATGGGAAGGTTGACTTCTCCGATAACAGATTTTTGCGATCCATCAAATGCTTTGACTACTACACCACTGAACTTCATAGGCATTCCTTGGTAAGACAAGCGAGCAAGAGTTGTCTTTGGCATCACATTCAAGGAAGATCCGGTGTCGACCAGCACATTAGACAAAGAGTCTAACTGACAGTTCATAGAAATGTGCAGAGCAAGATTATGATTTCTGCCCTCCTCGAGGAGTTCTTCATCACAGAAGCTTAAACTGTTGCAAGCTGTTATGTTGGCTATTATCCCATCAAAATGGTCAACAGTCACATCATGATCCATAAAAGCTTGATCTAATACTCTCATCAGGGCTTCCCTATGGGCTTCTGAGTTTAAAAGCAATGAAAGTATTAAGATCTTTGAAGGAGTCTGCATAAGCTGATCCATAATCTTGTATTCGCTTCTTTTGATATGTTTCAAGATTTCATCAAAGTCAGGATTGACATTGGTTCCACTGGATTGGCCAACATCAGTGTTTGTATTACTGATAGGAGTTTCCACAGGATTCCCTACCGATGTATCAACAGGATTTTGCCTGGTTGCAGGAGCAATAGGCTGCTTTGGAGGCAATGGAGTGTACACACGTCCACTTCTTGTTACTCGACTCACATCAGCGATGTTTACGACAGATGAAAGAGTAGGTAAAGGAACTTCTTGTCCATTCTTTATCATTGTTGTGTTGTAGTTGTAGGGAACTACTTTGTCAGAGTCATAAGGAACGGGTCCAGGTAGACAAATGATCAAAGGAGCAACAGGAACCCTTGGTTTGTTGTAGGTAACTTCTATGCGCTCAGGCATGTTGAAATGAGGAACGATGACGTTAAATTTAGGCATTTCCGAGTTGATATCTGAGACTAAAAGCTCATGCGGATAACATCCTATCATGTTAACTTCATCTTCATTCCTATTTCTGAAGATCTGAATAGTACCATCATCTAGCAAAACTTGAAGATCTCTTCTCACAGTCGAACATCCGTGAGGATCTACGCAACATATGCTACAGGAACCATAGTGATGTTGGCGAAAATCCTGCCTTTGACAGAGAGTAGCGTGCATTTGTACCAAATTTTCTCCTGAGAAATTGATGTCATAGATTCGGTATTGGCCAGGGCCTTCTTGTACTAGATTTACAGCATGCCGTCCGTGATTGGGCAGCGGATTTGCTTGCACATTTGGATTCAAATTTCTGAAAGAGAGGAGATTAGATCTAACCAACCTCTGAACTTCATATTTCAAAGCTATGCAATGCTCAAGATCATGGCCAGGTGCTCCTTGATGATAAGGGCATGAGACCTTAGCTTTGTACCACCATGGGAGTTTCTCAGGTACTGGTGGTGGTGCTTTGGTTTGAATAAGACCTCTTTCAATCAAGGCAGGGTACAACTCTGTGTAGGTCATTGGAATCGGATCAAACTGTGTAGCTCTTTGCACACGATTCTGATTGTTGTTAAACTGTTGAGCCTGTTGTCGAGGCTGTTGTTGTTGAAACTGCGGGGTAAATCCCGGATTCGGTGCTGTATTAACGGCTGGCGCGATAGCAGCTACCTGTTGTTGACGATTGACATTTCCTCTTGGCCTCCCTTGGGATACCATGTCAACACTTTGTTCTTTCTTCTTTTGGAAACCACTTCCGAACTTTTTGGTTCCGCTTGAAGATCCACCTTCTTTAGTTAGACGTCCAGTTCAGACTCCTTCTTCTAGACGCATCACCATGTTTACCATTTCGGTGAAATCACTTGGAGCACTAGCAATCATGCGTTCATAATAAAACGGGCCAAGAGTATTCAAGAAGATCTTTGTCATCTCTTTCTCTTTTAACGGTCGATTAATCTGAGCAGCAGTTTCTCTCCATCATTGGGCATATTCTTTGAAAGCTTCATGGTCTTTTTGGGCCATGGATCGTAGCTGATCTCTGTCTGGAGCCATATCCGAGTTGTATTTGTATTGTCAGACAAAGGCCTCGCCCATGTCGTTGAAAGTTCGAATGTTAGTGCTATCCAATCCTGTGTACCACTTCAGTGCGGCACCAGTCAGACTGTCTTGAAAGTAATGGATGAGCAACTGATGATTATCTGCATAGGTAGACATCTTCCTAGCATACATCACGAGGTGGCTTTGTGGACAAGAACTACCTTTGTATTTCTCAAAGTCAGGGACCTTGAATTTAGCTGGTATTTGTACACTAGGAACTAGGCAGAGCTCCTGGGCATTCTTCCCAAACAAATCTTTCCCATGAATAGATTTGACTTCCAGTTGAATCTTGTTGAACTGTTCTTGGAGATCTTCCACGCGGTTACGCTGATTTGTGCTATCACCTGGATCAAGATAAATCTCATTCTCTCTGTAAGGAACAGTGTGAACCATAGGAGTAGCAACCGTCATAATGGGTTGAGAAACCGACATAGTGACTTGAGAAAAGGTTACCCCCTGATTTGGAGTGAACACTGAACTTTGTGCAGCAGGCGCTTCAGTTGTGGATGTTGGAATCCCAGAGAAATTATGGCGAAAACCTGTACCGAAGCTGAAAGGCGTGCCCCAACCTTCTGGCATGGAGAAAGATGGAATGTTGAATGCAACTGTAGAGACTGGAGTAGTGATCTCAGATATCACTGTAGCTTGACTGACATGTGATGGCGGCTGATTCTGTGCAGCCACTAAGGAGTCAACCAGAGTGGTGAGACTTTCCAACTTTTCTTGAAGGATGGTCACTGTACCACGGAGCTCAATATTCTCTTGTTCAGAGCTTTCCATTACTCTTCTTTTGCTTGAACGAGTATTGTATCTGTGATCTGATTGCGAGCGCAGTCGAGAAACTTTGAGGCGCGACAACTTGTCAATCTAATGGAGGAAAATCCAAAAGATGAGACTCTAGACAACAGACTCGATATGCAGAATGATATATGTAACAGCCCGATTTTATTAGATATTTTATTTATTAGCTTATTTGTGTGTTTTATTAATTAATTGTTTATTTAATTATTATGTGGAATTACTAATTAATTGAAATATCTAATTATATGCATATTTGTGTTTTATGATATAATTAGGATATAATTAGGATATTAGTAGTATACTATGTATTGGGCCTAATTAATAATTGGATGGGTGGGTAATAACATAACTAAGCCCATTAAGAGAAATATAGTAAGAAGAGGAAAACTAGGGTTTTAGAGATAACACAATTTGAGGAAAAGAAGAGAAGAGAAGAGAGGAGAAAGAACAAGAGAAGAGGAATTGTAGATTTCTTGAAGAGGGTGGATTTAAGAGTAGAGGTAAGGGTTTGAATACAAGTTCTTGTAGAATCTATAATTGGGTAATGTTTGTGTTGTGTGAATCTCTTCATTCTTTGCTATTTCATGAGAAATGTATGAACCCTAATTTCTATGCTATTTCTATGGATTTACATGATTAAACATGATTTTGATGATATATGTTGTTCAATAATTATGAATACTGGTTGTATTTGATGTTTATTGATGTTTGGGAGTGATTTGGAGTGGTGGGTGTGTGATTTCGCAGTTCTGTATGTTGCTGAGTTTTTCTGCATAATCGCACGGCCGCTAAGCGGGGACTCTGGCCGCTGAGCGGACCCTGCTGTAGGCAGAATTTTCCAAACTTTAAAATATCATAACTTTTGATCCGTAACTCCTTTTTAGGTGCCGTTTGAAGCATATTGAAGCTTAAATAATTGTCTATATGATAGATTAAAATGGATTGGAACTTGTTTGATTAATTAGGATGATAATTGGGAATAACATTACCTATGTGTGTATGTTATGGATGAACCTTGTATGATAATATATTCCTAATAAAGATAGTAATTGGATTGTATTCCTATTATGGTCCTAAAATTGAAATTAGAAATAGCTAGATGATAAAATACTAAATGTCTTGTTGGTTTAATATGAAAGTGAGTAAACCATATAAAATTGACAAATGGCGAGTTAGCATATGATAGTGTTAATTACTAGTGTTAATTGGAATGTAGATTGGAATTGTGTGTTGACTATTATATGTGAATAATGCTTATGTGATAAGAATGTGGTGTACAATAATATGGATAATTCATAGAGTGAATTATTGTGATATGCTAAATATTAAGATGGTAGAGATGATCTTAATTGCATATGTTTGTTAACATTGTACATACATTCATATCATGGTGTGCCTTGAAACAAAGGTGGTTTGCTTTGAAACAAAAGCGAGGCTTAGATTCTAGAGTGAATCGGAAGCGGTAGACTATATGTCTACATTTTTGTGGGCTTTGGTCTTGTCCAGATCGGAAGCGTGACTTGGATTCTAGATATTGAATCGGAAAGCGGTGAAACCTTGGGTTCACAATTCGGTACCACATGCATCACGTCACATATATTGCATTGAGTCACACTTGAGTCGCACGTGTTGGTGTGAAATGTTGTTATTGGTGTGATTTATGTGATATGAATTGTGTGGAATGATGTTGGTGGATATATATATATATATATATATATATATATGTGGATTTGTGATTCATTGATATGGATAGTTGTTGTGTAATGAATGTGATATATGTGATTGAAACATATGTGATGTAGATGTTAATTCATATGTACTAATGATATATGTATATATGTGTGGATATGTGAATCATGTTTGATTGATGATGATACATGAGGTAAGAGAGGTGATTACGTGTATACTTGTAATATTAATGACCCGATTCCAATGATGTAAATATATTCTATGATGTTTTGTGAAATAGGATAGAGATGAATATGTGCATTTGGTGATATATGTTCATACTTGTAATACATCGGTGAATCTTATACATGTCTATATATTTGGGAAAAACATGTATATGTGATTATGTGATGATAAGTTGTATATTTAGAATATGATTATGTTTGAATACAATTGTTACTTCGTGAATGTTGTCGAAAGGGATATGTACTTAGAATCTACATGTTGGTGAAACATGATTATATACATTGTTTAGAAATCATGTTGGATTATGTGGAATTGAATGAGCTAAGTTGTATGACATGAATATGTGAATCTTGATTATTTGCATATGATGCATGTTCATGTGAAGAGTGATGAATTCTTGAAATGTATTCTTGTTGTGTTTTACATTTCCCATATTATGTTTTCTATAATAAGTTGAATTCTTGTAACGCCCCAGACTGCTTTCGGGATGATAGACTGACCCCACAAACCAACACGGGTCTTTTCAGCATGCTTTGACCTCACTCGCATGCTTTCCGGGAAACTTCCCAGAAGGTCACCCATCCCAATACTACTCCAAGTCAAGCACGCTTAACTGTGGAGTTCTTACGGAACAGGCTCCCGAAAAGAAGATGCATCTTGTTGGTATAGGTAGTACCTATCAATCCTTATAAGACATCTTTCAACCATGCAGTCTCATCCCTGCACAGCCTCCGGATCCCTCTCATTCCGATGTGGCAACCACCCTAGCCCCCATTGGCCTCAGGTGTTCCATGCGGTGCAACCACCCCTCGCCTTCTTCGGCCTCGGGTGTTACATGCCCACCAGCTTCCGCATGGTTCGTCCTCGAACCACATCGTACTGGGAGAGGTATGGCTCTGATACCATTTGTAACGCCCCGGACTGCTTTCGGGATGATCGACTGACCCCACAAACCAACACGGGTCTTTTCAGCATGCTTTGACCTCACTCGCACGCTTTCCGGGAAACTTCCCAGAAGGTCACCCATCCCAATACTACTCCAAGTCAAGCACGCTTAACTGTGAAGTTCTTATTGAACGGGCTCCCGAAAAGAAGATGCATCTTGTTTTCGGGAGCCCGTTCAATAAGAACTCCACAGTTAAGCGTGCTTGACTTGGAGTAGTATTGGGATGGGTGACCTTCTGGGAAGTTTCCCGGAAAGCGTGCGAGTGAGGTCAAAGCATGTTGAAAAGACCCGTGTTGGTTTGTGGGGTCAGTCGATCATCCCGAAAGCAGTCTGGGGCATTACAAATGGTATCAGAGCCATACCTCTCCCAGTACGATGTGGTTCGAGGACGAACCATGCGGAAGCTGGTGGGCATGTAACACCCGAGGCCGAAGAAGGCGAGGGGTGGTTGCACCGCATGGAACACCTGAGGCCAATGGGGGCTAGGGTGGTTGCCACATCGGAATGAGAGGGATCCGGAGGCTGTGCAGGGATGAGACTGCATGGTTGAAAGATGTCTTATAAGGATTGATAGGTACTACCTATACCAACAAGATGCATCTTCTTTTCGGGAGCCTGTTCCGTAAGAACTCCACAGTTAAGCGTGCTTGACTTGGAGTAGTATTGGGATGGGTGACCTTCTGGGAAGTTTCCCGGAAAGCATGCGAGTGAGGTCAAAGCATGCTGAAAAGACCCGTGTTGGTTTGTGGGGTCAGTCTATCATCCCGAAAGCAGTCCGGGGCGTTACAAATGGTATCAAAGCCAGACCTCTCCCAGTACGATGTGGTTCGAGGACGAACCATGCGGAAGCTGGTGGGCATGTAACACCCGAGGCCGAAGAAGGCGAGGGGTGGTTGCACCGCATGGAACACCTGGGGCCAATTGGGGCTAGGGTGGTCGCCACATCGGAATGAGAGGAATCCTGAGGCCGTGCAGGTATGAGAGTGCATGGTTGAAGGAAAGCTTATAAGGATTGATGGGTACTACCTATACCAACAAGATGCATCTTCTTTTCGGGAGCCCGTTCAATAAGAACTCCACAGTTAAGCGTGCTTGACTTGGAGTAGTATTGGGATGGGTGACCTTCTGGGAAGTTTCCCGGAAAGCGTGCGAGTGAGGTCAAAGCATGTTGAAAAGACCCGTGTTGGTTTGTGGGGTCAGTCGATCATCCCGAAAGCAGTCTGGGGCATTACAATTCTCACCCTTCTGTTTGAATGTTATCCTTTGTTGGTAACGTGCAGGTTTCGTGGATAGTGATGCTTCGAAGGAGTCTTAGCATCGAGATTTAGATCTCTAGTAGGGTGTCGTGACTAAGTAGTCACTTGTGCTCTGGTCATATGTAACACATGGGAGTTGGGTTTTATGTTTTATGACTCGATATTATGAGATATTTGTTTACTCATATTGTATTCGTATTTGATTATGTTATTTTGGTTAATGTGTGGCCTTGAGCCAAGATGTTGAGACAGGGTGGATGATGTATGGGAATCATCCTATTTTTACCATTTATTTGATGAGATGATTATTCCGCTGTGGTTTTGCATGTTGTTTTAAATCCCGTGTTATTTGGAAATGACCATTGCATGTTTAAAGATAAAATAATTGTTATATTTTGAAATGTGTGTAACGCCCTCGTGAGATGCATGCTTCTTTACTCTGATTTATGCAAATATATGCCTTATTTGTTTAGTATTGAATTAGGGGTGTTACAATATATGCAAAAAGAAGTTTATGATTTTTTCCAAATATTTTAAAGATTATTTCCTTGCAAACATTCGTACAAAAACTGTTATCTTATTGAAATAATGGGAAAATGTTACAACATTGGAGCGTAGCTCCTACAGAAGCAAATGATAAATAAAAGCTATGCAATCCTAAGCATCCTCGTCAGATGAAGAGCCAAATGTGTTATGCAGCTTGAGCTTCATGATTTCTTTCCCATAGTAAGCTTTCAACTCGGCCTTTTCGGTCCTTAGCTTGTCAACAACATTCTTCCAATCGTCAAGAGTTGGAGCGTTGCTTGTTGAACCTTCAAGCTTTGTCTTGCTTTCTTTGATGTACCTCCAGATTGCAGCGTATTTCCGACAGATCTTCTCATCTTTACTCATGAGCCATCCATCTTGATAATAGAGAGTTTCTTCGTGATCTTTCACACGTTTCTTCAACTTTCTATTTTCCACATCAGTCTTACGAAACTTGTCTTCCCAAGCGTCTTTCTCTAACCTCATCTTGGCCAAAGTATCTTGGTATTCTTCCATAGTGTCAATGGGAATGCTGGGTAGTTGAGATACCACAGGGAACATGGGTTTTTCATAATCATAAGGCATTTGAAACTCCCTTGCTCTTTTCTTCACCCAACAAGTGTAGGCGTTCATGGCAATGTAATTCCTTACCCCACCTTTTCTTTCCTTCGGACTAGGGGTGCTCAAAACCAAATCAATATCTCCTCCGAAGTTCTAATTCCAGTAATCTCAAGAATCAAGTATACCAGGTTATCGACTCCAGGGGAAGATAGACTTCCCCATGCAAAGGGCCACATATGGTTAAGAAAATGTTTTCCAACAGCAAGTGACATGGGGGCAATGAAAATTGAAATCTCAAGGGGTCTTACCCACATAGTTGTTTTCATAACAATATCCCCACAGAGTAATCCTCGAGGAGTTATCTTCAAGTAATATCTTCCCAACAAAAACTTGACTCCCCAACACTACAGGCTCTCCGATACAATCTTCTTCTCCAACAAGGTTTATTCAAACTCACTATTCTCAGTAAAGTTAGAACTCACAGTGGAAACTTGGTCAGTTATCCATCTCTCTTATCCCAACTCAGGGTACATCAAGATCAATCATTCAAATGGCTCTCATCCCTAAGCAGAAGCCAAAAATCCCCAACTAAGCATCCTCAAGCATGAAGCGGGAGTTCCTACTAAAAGGAAGACCTGTACTCTGTATTCTCCACAACAGACAGTGATTTATTTTCCCCGCCAGACGCTACTATAATCTACTATCATCATTAACAACATTTTGCAATCATACATCATACGCCTTATGGCACACACATAACATACATACGCCTCATGGCATATGCATAACACTCTCATTCATTTCAAAAATTAAACATTACAATACATGCATCACGACATTGCATAAAACTATTGTTGCTTTTTCAGTCTATTCCTACAAATCAAGTGAACATTACCTTCTAGATATAGTGCAGAGATAATCAAGTCGACTATTTAATTTTGACACCCATTCAAGACAGAGATTTAATTTAGATACTTAGTTCCGGGTATTCTCCAGAGATAGTTCAGAGATAATCAAGACAAAGATTTAATTCTGATACTTAGTTTCGGATATTCTCCAGAGATAGTTCAGAGATAATCAAGACAAAGATTTAATTCTGATACTTAGTTCCGGGCATTCTCCAGAGATAGTTCAGAGATAATCAAGACAAAGATTTAATTCTGATACTTAGTTCCAGGTATTCTCTAGAGATATTTCAGAGATAATCAAGACAAAGATTTAATTCTGATACTTAGTTCCGGGTATTCTCTAGAGATAGTTCAGAGATAATCAAGACAAAGATTTAATTCTGATACTTAGTTTTGGGTATTCTCCAGAGATAGTTCAGAGATAATCAAGACAAAGATTTAATTCCGATACTTAGTTCCGGGTATTCTCCAGAGATAGTTCAGAGATAATCATCTTCTTAAGATCTAAATTAGTTACTACACAAGGTGCTGAGACGATCGACATTACAAGATCTAAATTGGTAACCCCACAAGGTGCCGAGACAATCAACAATCCAAGATCTAAATTCATCAATACAAACGATGAAGACGACCATTATAAGATCTAAATTGGTTACCCCAAAAGGTGCTGAGACGATCAACATTTTGAGATCTAAATCAGTTACTATACACGGTACTGACACGACCATCTTTCCAAGATCTAATTCTATCATCACGAACGGTGTAGACACGATCATCCTTCTAAGGTCTAATTCAGTTACCACGAACGGTGCTGACACGACCATCTTTCCAAGATCTAATTCTATCATCATGAACGGTGTAGACACGATCATCCTTCCAAGGTCTAATTCAAATACCACAAACGATGCTGACACGATCATCTTTCCAAGATCTAATTCTATCATCACGAACGGTGTAGACATGATCATCCTTCAAAGATCTAATTCTATCATCACGAACGGTGTAGACACGATCATCTTTCCAAGATCTAATTCAGTTACTACGAACGGTGCTGACACGATCACTATTCCAAGATCTAATTCTATTACTACGAACGGTGTAGACACGATTATCTTTCTAAGATATAATTCCGTTATTACGAACGGTGCCGGCACGATCAATCTCCAACAAACACTTCTCAATACATCAAGCTCAGATACAACCTAACGTACGGCTCATTCTGGTACTCCTCAATACAAAGGATCCAGTCTAGCGTACGACTCATCCTAGGATACAACCTGACGTACAGTGTATTCTGACAACTATCAACACAGGGGACCTGGTCTAACATATGACCTATCCTACAACCTAACGTACGGCTTATCCAGACATTTATCAATGCAATCGGACCCAGTCTAACGTATGACTCGTCCTAAAGTACTGTCTAACATACGACTTACTTATCCAGATATTTATCAATGCAAATTGGATTCGGTCTAACGTACGACCCATCCTACAGCCTAACGTACGACTTTCCAGACATCTATCGATGCAATTGGACTTAGTCTAACGTATGACTCTTCCTAAAGAACAGCCTAACGTACGACTTACCTTGACATTTATCAATACAGTGGATTCAGTCTAACGTACGACTTATCCTAAGTATATCTTTTCAAATACAGTCTAACGTACGACTCATTCCGACTATCAACCTATCAAGGCAGGTGGCATCTTTAAGCCCATCTCCAACAATACTTTGCCTGGATGGCATCTTTAAGCCCATCTACGGAAAAAGTCCCTGCATCAGCAAGGGTAAATTTCTTGGTATTCTAGTTTTCAATCCTCTTCGACCTTCAGATTCCGACTGGCACACAAGCCAATCTATATCCTCAGGTTTAAGAAGATTGAACAGAGGCAGCTGTCATACCCCAAAATTTGCCCACACTTTTCGAAATTTTAAAACTATTTCAAAAAATTGGATTTTATAAAATATCGGGTTCATTTACATTGACATCCTGAATTTTATAAATATTTGATTTAAAGTCTATTTTAAAAATATAGTAGTTTACTCTTAAATTGCTTATATTTTAATAAATAGAAAATGCTAGCCGATGCTTCATATACTTTCAATTGGCTTTTTATTTCAAATAAATAACATAGCAAAATTGGTAAGAATGAAATGCTTGTAAATAGAAGGTCACAGGTACGAATCCCGTCAGGTGCACTTTGTTAGTTTTTTAACTATTTTTTTTTAATCTTTTTTTGCACCTGGACGCATCAAGGAAGGTCCATGGGCCTCTGGGTTGGATCTTTTCCTTTTTAGGATTATTTTGACCTAATTTTCAGTCTATAAAAAGGCACCTCTCATACTCATTCTTCACCAACAATTTCCCAACAATTCTCATTATTTTCTAACTCTCTCTCATTCATAAGTTTACAAACTTCTTTTACACACTTTCAAAAAAAACTTTTTTTCTTAAAATTATTTCTTTTGGCCAATGATTTTCATATGAGGCCTCTTTGCCGTTTACCTTCGATTTTATTTTGATATTGTTCGTTATGTTTTAACCATTTGACTACTGTTGATTTAATTTTTTTTACTTAACAATTGGTATTACTAATTTTCTTTTATTTAGTTACTCTTGCATCACTGACCTTCACTAGTTTATTTACGTTCTCCATGTATATAACAACGTCATGTTAGATTTCAAAATTTTGTTTCTAACATCATGCCATAGTTTATTTAACATCATGTTAACTTTAACTATTATCATTAACTTGTAACTTTCACAAATTCAAACCACTATTAAATCACAACACAAGTCCACTCTGTCCGTTTCAATTTCTATTGTTTATTTACTTTGCAGAAACAAAAAGATGGAAATTGAAATAAGCTAAGATCAGCGGCTGCCATCACCAACAAAAAGATAAAAGGGAGAACAAAATCGCAACAACACATCATGTTTCGACCACCGCGACCCGGACGAAATCTTGAAGCACCGCCCGCCGCGAAGCCACCAGCCACGAAATCGACAGAAAAACGCCTCGCACCGGTCATGGCCAAGAATTCCCCGATCAATCACATCACCGAATCACAGCGGCATCACCATATCCTTCACCTTCGCAGATTCAAACCATCGAATCTTTATCAAACTCACAACTCCACGAAGCCTCAGATCGCCGCAGCCACGTCGTCGCGTGAAGCTTCTCCGGTCAGCCACTTTTCATTTTTTTTTGCCGATTGTTGCCTTTATTATTTTTTTTAAATGATTTATTTATTTTTGTTTTAAATGAGATATGAATATAGATAAGGATGTATGGTACTGTCAATTTCTCTCTGTATTTGTTTTCTAAAAAATAACATACTGGTGTAAGATTATCTATATCATATTATTCAGTTAATGATAAAAAAAAAGATGAGAAACAAGTGGTTCACGTGTTCAGTGGCTTGCACTTTTTTTCCTTTAAACCTCAATTGCCACGTGTCGACCTATTAGTGGGCTAATATTGTGAGAGTTGAAACTTTGACCAAGCCTTAAGGTAGAAAGAGAGAATGAATTATTCCAATAACTTCTCCATTTAATTTTAATGTTTATTTTAAAAGGTCACAATTAGTTGAGTCACCATTAATTAGGAATTATTGTTAAATTTTGAATCATAATTGAGGAGTTTTTGGTTTACACGTGATTTCTCTCCCTACCTCATTTCATTCAACTGTTTTTTTGTGTAATTATTAATTTAGTTTTCTTTTATTCTTATTATTGACTATTAATTAGATTAATATATTTATATGGGTCTTTTAATTCAAAACAAAAATGTGTAGTCTTAAGGATTAATTAGGTGAGTGGTTTAATTTAGTTTATGTTTAAATCTAAAAAATTTATTTATTTGAATCATTTCTCGTTATCATTTTATATAACCGACATTTTCTTATTTTGCGAGGTACTACAATCTTGAGTCCTCGGATTATTTCATGGACATTTACAAGCCTTTGCTTTAATTTTTTGTATATATTTTAGCTTTAGTCCCCGTTCGGGTTTATTGTAATAATCGTAGTTTATTTTCCGCACCTCTAATTATGTAATTGCCCCAAAGTCATGTAATAGCGTAGGACATTTATTTTCCGCATATTTAAATTATTAATTGTTAGTAATCAGGGTGTGTATGGCAAGACTAAAAGCAATCGTAGCGAACCTAATACAAGATAAAATACTCGAATTTAACACACTCGCACTCACTCACCTCTAGGGTACGCCACTCTCAGTTGCCTTTGAGTATATGGTCGTGTCCCTCGAATATAAAGGTACCTAATAGCAAATGTCCCTCGATTAAAAATCATCAAAGATCATAAGTCCCTCGATAACCCTCGATGTTGCCTACGAATATATGATCTAGTCCCTCGAATGGTTGCCTACGAAAGATGATTGTCCCTGCGAATTTGCTAAAGGTACCTCTACTTGTTGCCTTCAACGACCTCCAATGACCCTTCGATTGTCCTGTACATCCAATCAATGGGACTACCTACCCCGAATGGTAAAGATAGCCCTATCTCTCTTAGAAGAGCAAGAAGCATAGAAAAAGACCAAACTTAGGGTAGTGTTCTTAATTTGCTTGCTCAATTAAAAAGTTTTTCGCACCTCTATTTTCAAATACTAAGGCTACGCTTTTAAGCTAAAGTCCTTAAACTTTCTTTTAAAACAAAAAAACAAACATGAGCTAAGCAAATTATGAGCCCGTAGATAACTACGGATGAAAAGGATGCTAACACCTTCCCTTTTCATAATCTACCCCGAGCCCGTTTTTCTTAAAAGGTCTTTTTCTGTTCTTTTTGCCCTTCCAAGATATTGGATAAAATAAAAGTCGGTGGCGACTCTTGCTCACCGCAAAATTTATTTGCAAAATAAAAAGTCAATTCTTCCACCGAGTTACAGAACTGGCGACTCTGATGGGGATAAATAAAAAGAGGGGTTACCTTAGAGCTTAGATCATATAATATGCTTGTTTTCTTTGCTTTACTTTTCAAGGTTCCTTGGGTTTTAAATGGAAGATGAATCCTATACCCGAATTCGAGTGCACCTTAAGATAGGAAGTGGCATAGTCATGGCGACCTCCTTCATGTATGTGGAGGATTAGTCAATATGAGAGTTCACGCTTAAGTTAGGCCTCTATGGGTGTTTGCATGCTTCTCTTGTATGAGGGAGGTTCGTGTGGATATTTGTGGGTGAGTCGGAGCTTAAGGACCTTTAGTTACCTTTAACCGATCTTGGCCTTTAGGAACGTAGTGGGGGGACTACTCTTGATGTATGTTGAGGGCATAGTCGCTACCCGATACTACAACTCAGATAGGTTCTTTCTCAAAGTATCATTGCATGGTATGTATGTATCATGTTCGAGGGTGCTTTAGAAGGACTGACCATTCTGAGTAACTTTGTAGAACCTGTTGTTGATTTCATCCTTATCTTTAGAAGTACCTATTGGGGAATGGTAGTTACCTGGTCAGAATTCATGCAAGCCATTAAACCTAAGGACATTTGTATGAGTTGTGTGTTATCTAACCACTTGATTTCCTTGCAGGTTTCTTTGTAGGACTTACTTGTCCATACTACCTTATGCTTTTACATAACCTGTTGACTAACCTTTTTTCAAGGATCTTAGGGATTTAGGACGCATAATTTCCAGGTACTATTATGGAAGGATTATCAAGAGCCGAAATTTCTATCAAGGGGCAAGAGGATTTATTTTCCTCTAGCCAGATGCCTTCAAACTCAAAGGTACAGTTCCTATCAAGGGGCAAGAGGATTTATTTTCCTCTAGCCAGATGCCTTCAAACTCAAAGGTACAGTTTCTATCAAGGGGCAAGAGGATTAATTTTCCTCTAGCCATATGCCTTCAAACTCAAAGGTACATTTCCTATCAAGGGGCAAGAGGATTTATTTTCCTTTATCCATATGTCTTCAAACTAAAAAGTATCGTACCCCGAATCAGAGGCTATGACCCACTAGATATGGTGAGCTTGTTTCTTATAGAAGGACGTGCAAAGATGACAGTCAAAATTCTTCAGGCAAAGTTGCAACCAAATTCAGTTCTAATGTTGCGAACTAGACAATGAGTTTCTCATTCTTACTATCTCTAAAGCTGGATACTTGCAACTTCTACGTAGCTTCGTTGGAATCTTCTCCCTAGAAATAATATGCAGTTTCAGATGCGAACGCTTGGTTTGTTTTCCACTCTGGGGCACTTGGCCATTCGATTGATGATTCTCAACTGTTCAGAGACAAGGTTCAAGACCTGATTGACGCAAAGGCTATCACATTCACACTTGCATGCCAGACTTCAAATTCTCCTTTGACTCAATGGATCTTCTGAAGCAATAGGTCCGAACAGAGAAAATCTCCTCAACATGGGCAACTCGTAATTCCTCATGCATTTTCATGCGTAATCTTTCTTGTTTTTGTTCAATACTGTTTATATGCAATACTTGTTTATTCTTGAACTATAACAATAATGCACTGTATATGTTTGTCTTGAAAAACATTCATTCTCTCTCGCTCTAATATGTTTTTCTTTGCTTGTGATGCCAAACTGTCGGCGATAAAGCATGATATCTCTGAAGGGAGAATGACGAACACATAATACTCATAACCTCAATCAGTGTGCTTTCGAGTAAAACCCTGTTGATGATGTACAGACATTATTTCAAACCCCCAAACATTGGAGATATAAGGATGTTAATCCCTTGTCAACCCCTTTGAGCCTTGAAGTAGGAGTTTCTTTTCTATATGAAAAACCCTCACATTTAACCCAGGGGTAGGGTAGAGTTCAATTAACCTGATTGAGCGTTCAAAATTCATCAGGAGCACGCATCTGAGGATATAACAATGGTTATCCTTCAAAAGGTTGAGGAAATTTAAGACCGCAATGGTTATCCCTCACATTAGGAGGTTAACATATGACCATACAAAAACAGCTATCCCTCGTCGACCAAGAAATGAGGTAGTCACGATCTTTCCAACGAATCGAAGACGTCCCAGGATCATACGACTTGTTCAAAAAATAAAAAAAACGAATAAAAAAAGAAGAGAAAAGGCTCGCTAAGTCGACAACTTGAAAACAAATGACTTAGGCAAAAATTAGGGAATCCCGCTGGACATCAAAATTCAAAAGAATTTATCCTGGCAAAAGTTAAGGAACGTGAAACAAATAAGATCCTCAACAAAAGGCAAAGTCGCGTGACTATAAATTCAAGATCGTGTGATCAGACACCAAGAATGAAAGGTAAGTGACTGCCATGTCCAAACACCTCATCGATTCCTCAATCGTCTCAAACTCCTTTTGAAGGATGAATGCTCGCATCGAGTTAACTGAGCTTAGGTTGGAGAACATCACGAAGGGGGTGGGCACCAATAAAATTTTGAGCCTAAAAATTCTTTTTTTCTAAAACCGTGAACCTGACCACGTTGCAACCCTCAAAAGTCCTAATTGAAGCAGGGTTAATTCGAAAGCATACTGTAACGAGAATACATTAAACTGACTCCTAGGAGTTCTGCTAAGACGCTTGAGTTGGTATCACACCACCTTTCACAAAAAAAATCGATATTTTGACATCCTTTCAACAAAAAAAAATTTTAAACTTCAAGACAAACATGAACTTTGCATTAGAATTATATTTCTCATACTAAACATTATTTGCATATGAACAAGTACTTGACATCAGGAAAGCTTCCATCATGAACTGCAGATGAAAAGTTTATTCCTCTAAAGGGACAAGTTGTCTTCAGAACTCCGTTGAGTTCAAGCACTAATATCTCAAATTTTGATCACCCTTAGGAAAAAAAGCAGTCGAAATACTCCGTTGAGTAAGCGCTCAGATATCTGGGGCAATCAGGTCAAGATTCGAAGAATCTCTCAGAGGCGTTGAGCAATCAGGGGCATTCACCAAAGCACAGTTGAAATTACCTCAAACCCTGATCAATCAGGGACATGATTCCTAAGTTCTTGATACAGGGGCATGTTGCTTATGATAGCACGAATCTCCGAAAGTCCTCCCGACAGATAAAGTTGCAGAGACATCTCGTACGCCTGATTCAGTCAGTCAAAGCTTGTATATACAAGGGGCATGACATGTTATTATCTCATTCATCTGGGGCAATCAAGTCAAGATTCAGATAATCTCTCAAGGGCACTAAACAGTCAGAGAGGCGAGCCTATCACTTGGGGCATGTTGCATTAGTCACAAATCTCAGCAAAAGCTATTTAGCTACTAGCAGCAGGATCAATATCTCCTCCGAAGTTCTAATTCCAGTAATCTCAAGAATCAAGTATACCAGGTTATCGACTCCAGTGGAAGATAGACTTCCCCATGCAAAGGGCCACATATGGTTAAGAAAATGTTTTCCAGCAGCAACTGACATGGGGGCAATGAAAATTGAAATCTCAAGGGGTCTTACCCACAAAGTTGTTTTCATAAAAATATCCCCACAGAGTAATCCTCGAGGAGTTATCTTCAAGTAATCTCTTCCCAACAGAAACTTGACTCCCCAACACTATAGGCTCTCCGATATAATCTTCTTCTCCAACAAGGTTTACTCAAACTCACTGTTCTCAGTAAAGTTGGAACTCACAGTGGAAACTTGGTCAGTTATCCAACTCTCTTATCCCCAGTCAGGGTACATCAAGATCAATCATTCAAATGGCTCTCATCCCCAAGCAGAAGCAAAAAATCCCCAATTGAGCATCCTCGAGCATGAAGCGGGAGTTCCTACTAAAAGGAAGACCTGTACTCTGTATGCTCCACAACAGACAGTGATTTATTTTCCCCTCCAGACGATACTACAATCTACTATCATCATTAACAACATTTTACATTCATACATCATACGCCTCATGGCACACACATAACATACATACGCCTCATGGCATATGCATAACACTCTCATTCATTTCAAAAATTAAACATTACAATACATGCATCACGACATTGCATAAAACTAATGTTGCTTTTTCAGTCTATTCCTACAAATCAAGTGAACATTACCTTCTAGATATAATGCAGAGATAATCAAGTCGACAATTTAATTTTGACACTCATTCAAGACAAAGATTTAATTTTGATACTTAGTTCCGGGTATTCTCCAGAGATAGTTCAGAGATAATCAAGACAAAGATTTAATTCTGATACTTAGTTCCGAATATTCTCCAGAGATAGTTCAGAGATAATCAAGACAAAGATTTAATTCTGATACTTAATTCCGGGCATTCTCCAGAGATAGTTCAGAGATAATCAAGACAAAGATTTAATTCTGATACTTAGTTCCAGGTATTCTCTAGAGATAGTTCAGAGATAATCAAGACAAAGATTTAATTCTGATACTTAGTTCCGGGTATTCACCAGAGATAATTCAAAGATAATCAAGACAAAGATTTAATTCTGATACTTAGTTCCGGGTATTCTCCAGAGATAGTTCAGAGATAATCAAGACAAAGATTTAATTCTGATACTTAGTTCCGGGTATTCTCCAGAGATAGTTCAGAGATAATCATCTGCTTAAGATCTAAATCAGTTACTACACAAGGTGCTGAGACGATCGACATTACAAGATCTAAATTGGTAACCCCACAAGGTGCCGAGACAATCAACAATCCAAGATCTAAATTCATCAATACAAACGATGAAGACGATCATTACAAGATCTAAATTGGTTACCCCACAAAGTGCTGAGACGATTAACATTCTGAGATCTAAATCAGTTACTATACACGGTACTAAGACGATCGACCATCCAAGATCTAATTCTATCATCACGAACGGTGTAGACACGATCATCCTTCTAAGGTCTAATGCAGTTACCACGAACGGTGCTGACACGACCACCTTTCCAAGATCTAATTCTATAATCACTAACAGTGTAGACACGATCATCCTTCCAAGGTCTAATTCAAATACCACAAATGGTGCTGACACGATCATCTTTCCAAGATCTAATTCTATCATAACGAACGGTGTAGACATGATCATCTTTCAAAGATCTAATTCTATCATCACGAACGGTGTAGACACGATCATCTTTCCAAGATCTAATTCAGTTACTACGAACGGTGCTGACACGATCAATATTCCAAGATCTAATTCTATTACTACGAACGGTGTAGACACGATTATCTTTCGAAGATCTAATTCCGTTACTACGAACGGTGCCGGCGCGATAAATCTCCAACAAACACTCCTCAATACATTGAGCTCAGATACAACCTAACGTACGGCTCATTCTGGTACTCTTCAATACAAAGGATTCAGTCTAGCGTACGACTCATCCTAGGATACCACCTGACGTACGGTGTATTCTGACAACTATCAACACAGGGGACCTGGTCTAACATTCGACCTATCCTACAGCCTAACGTACGACTTATCCAGACATTTATCAATACAATCGGACCCAGTCTAACGTATGACTCATCCTAAAGTATAGTCTAACGTACGGCTTGCTTATCCAGACATTTATCAATGCAAATTGGATTCGGTCTAACGTACGACCCATCCTATAGCCTAACGTACGACTTTCCAGACATCTATCGATGCAATTGGACCTAGTCTAACGTATGACTCTTCCTAAAGAACAACCTAACGTACGACTTACCTTGACATTTATCAATACAGTGGATTCAGTCTAACGTACGACTTATCCTAAGTATATCTTTTCAAATACAGTCTAACGTATGACTCATTCTGACTATCAACCTATCAAGGCAGGTGGCATCTTTAAGCCCGTCTCCAACAATACTTTGCATGGATGGCATCTTTAAGCCCATCTACGGAGAAAGTCCCTGCATCAGCAAGGGCAAATTTCTTAGTATTCTAGTTTTCAATCCTCTTCCACCTTCAGATTCCGACAGGCACACAAGCCAATCTATATCCTTAGGTTTAAGAAGATTGAACAGTGGCAGCTGTCATACCCCAAAATTTGCCCACACTTTTCGAAATTTTAAAACTATTTCAAAAAATTGGATTTTATAAAATTTTTGGTTCATTTACATTGACATCCTGAATTTTATAAATATTTGATTTAAAGTCTATTTTAAAAATATAGTAGTTTACTCTTAAATTGCTTATATTTTAATAAATAGAAAATGCTAGCCGATGCTTCATATACTTTCAATTGGCTTTTTATTTCAAATAAATAACATAGCACAATTGGCAAGAATGAAATGCTTGCAAATAGAAGGTTACAGGTACGAATCCCGTCAGGTGCACTTTGTTAGTTTTTTAACTATTTTTTTTAATCTTAAGGTCCATGGGCCTCTGGGTTGGATCTTTTCCTTTTTAGGATTATTTTGACCTAATTTTCGGTCTATAAAAAGGCACCTCTTATACTCATTCTTCACCAACAATTTCCGAACAATTCTCATTATTTTCTAACTCTCTCTCATTCATAAGTTTACAAACTTCTTTTACACACTTTCAAAAAAAACTTTTTTTCTTAAAATTATTTCTTTTGGCCAATGATTTACATATGAGGCCTCTTTGTCGTTTACCTTCGATTTTATTTTGATATTGTTCGTTATGTTTTAACCATTTGACCACTGTTGATTTAATTTTTTTTACTTAACAATTGGTATTACTAATTTTCTTTTATTTAGTTACCCTCGCATCACTGACCTTCACTAGTTTATTTATGTTCTCCATGTATAAAACAACGTCATGTTAGCTTTCAAAATTTTGTTTCTAACATCATGCCATAGTTTTTTTTAACATCATGTTAACTTTAACTATTATCATTAACTTGTAACTTTCACAAATTCAAATCACTATTAAATCACAACACAAGTCCACTCTTTCCGTTTCAATTTCTATTGTTTATTTATTTTGCAGAAACAAAAAGATGGAAATTGAAATAAGCTAACATCAGCGGCTTCCATCACCAACAAAAAGATAAAAGGGAGAACAAAATCGCAACAACACATCCTGTTTCGACCACCGCAACCCGGACGAAATCTTGAAGCACCGCCCGCCGCAAAGCCACCAGCCACAAAATCGACAGAAAAACACCTCGCACCGGTCATGGCCAAGAATTCCCGGATCAATCACATCACCGAATCACAGCGGCATCACCATATCCTTTACCTTCTAGATATAGTGCAGAGATAATCAAGTCGACGATTTAATTTTGACACTCATTCAAGACAGAGATTTAATTTTGATACTTAGTTTCGGGTATTCTCCAGAGATAGTTCAGAGATAATCAAGACAAAGTTTTAATTCTGATACTTAGTTCCGAATATTCTCCAGAGATAGTTCAGAGATAATCAAGACAAAGATTTAATTCTGATACTTAGTTCCGGGTATTCTCCAGAGATAGTTCAGAGATAATCAAGACAAAGATTTAATTCTGATACTTAGTTCCGGGTATTCTCTAGAGATAGTTCAGAGATAATCAAGACAAAGATTTAATTCTGATACTTAGTTCCGGGTATTCTCCAGAGATAGTTCAGAGATAATCAAGACAAAGATTTAATTCTGATACTTAGTTCCGGGTATTCTCCAGAGATAGTTCAGAGATAATCAAGACAAAGATTTAATTCTGATACTTAGTTCCGGGTATTCTCCAGAGATAGTTCAGAGATAATCATCTTCTTAAGATCTAAATCAGTTACTACACAAGGGGCTGAGACGATCAACATTACAAGATCTAAATTGGTAACCCCACAAGGTGCCGAGACAATCAACAATCCAAGATCTAAATTCATCAATACAAACGATGAAGACGATCATTACAAGATTTAAATTGGTTACCCCACAAGGTGCTGAGACGATTAAAATTCTGAGATCTAAATCAGTTACTATACACGGTACTGAGACGATCGACGATCTAAGATCTAATTCTATCATCACGAACGGTGTAGACACGATCAATCTTCTAAGGTCTAATTCAATTACCACGAATGGTGCTGACACGACCATCTTTCCAAGATCTAATTCTATCTTCACGAACGATGTAGACACGATCATCCTTCCAAGGTCTAATTCAAATACCACAAACGTTGCTGACACGATCATCTTTCCAAGATCTAATTCTATCATCACGAACGATTTAGACATGATCATCCTTCAAAGATTTAATTCTATCATCACGAACGGTGTAGACACGATCATCTTTCCAAGATCTAATTCAGTTACTACGAACGGTGCTGACACGATCAATATTCCAAGATCTAATTCTATTACTACGAACGGTGTAGACACGATTATCTTTCCAAGATCTAAATTCGTTACTACGAACGGTGCCGGCATGATAAATCTCCAACAAACACTTCTCAATACATCGAGCTCAGATACAACCTAACGTACGACTCATTCTGGTACTCCTCAATACAAAGGATCCAGTCTAGCGTACGACTCATCCTAGGATACAACCTGACGTACAGTGTATTCTAACAACTATCAACACAGGGGACCTGGTCTAACATACGACCTATCCTACAGCCTAACGTACGGCTTATCCAGACACTTATCAATGCAATCGGACCCAGTCTAACGTATGACTCGTCCTAAAGTGCAGTCTAACGTACGGCTTGCTTATCCAGACATTTATCAATGCAAATTGGATTCGGTCTAACGTACGACCCATCCTACAGCCTAACGTACGACTTTCCAGACATCTATCGATGCAATTGGACCTAGTCTAACGTATGACTCTTCCTAAAGAACAGCCTAACGTACGACTTACCTTGACATTTATCAATACAGTGGATTCAGTCTAACGTACGACTTATCCTAAGTATATCTTTTCAAATACAGTCTAACGTACGACTCATTCCGACTATCAACCTATCAAGGCAGGTGGCATCTTTAAGCCCATCTCCAACAATACTTTGCCTGGATGGCATCTTTAAGCCCATCTACGGAAAAAGTCCCTGCATCAGCAAGGGCAAATTTCTTGGTAGTCTAGTTTTCAATCCTCTTCCACCTTCAGATTCCGACAGGCACACAAGCCAATCTATATCCTCAGGTTTAAGAAGATTGAACAGGGGCAGCTGTCATACCCCAAAATTTGCCCACACTTTTCGAAATTTTAAAACTATTTCAAAAAATTGGATTTTATAAAATCTCGGGTTCATTTACATTGACATCCTGAATTTTATAAATATTTGATTTAAAGTCTATTTTAAAAATATAGTAGTTTACTCTTAAATTGCTTATATTTTAATAAATAGAAAATGCTAGCCGATGCTTCGTATACTTTCAATTGGCTTTTTATTTCAAATAAGTAACATAGCACAATTGGTAAGAATGAAATGCTTGCAAATAGAAGGTCATAGGAACGAATCTCGTCAGGTGCACTTTGTTAGTTTTTTAACTATTTTTTTAAATCTTTTTTTTGCACCTGGACGCATCTGGACACAAGTACGTACAGGTTCTTAATCTTGGTCATCAAGGAAGGTCCATGGGCCTCTGGGTTGGATCTTTTCCTTTTTAGGATTATTTTGACCTAATTTCCAGTCTATAAAAAGGCACCTCTCATACTCATTCTTCACCAACAATTTCCCAACAATTCTCATAATTTTCTAACTCTCTCTCATTCATAAGTTTACAAACTTCTTTTACACACTTTCAAAAAAAACTTTTTTTCTTAAAATTATTTCTTTTGGCCAATGATTTTCATATGAGGCCTCTTTGCCGTTTACCTTCGATTTTATTTTGATATTGTTCGTTATGTTTTAACCATTTGACCACTGTTGATTTAATTTTTTTTACTTAACAATTGGTATTACTAATTTTCTTTTATTTAGTTACCCTCGCATCACTGACCTTCACTAGTTTATTTACGTTCTCCATGTATATAACAACGTCATGTTAGCTTTTAAAATTTTGTTTCTAACATCATGCCATAGTTTTTTTAACATCATGTTAACTTTAACTATTATCATTAACTTGTAACTTTCACAAATTCAAATCACTATTAAATCACAGCACAAGTCCACTCTGTCCGTTTCAATTTCTATTGTTTATTTATTTTGCAGAAACAAAAAGATGGAAATTGAAATAAGCTAAGATCAGCGGCTGCCATCACCAACAAAAAGATAAAAGGGAGAACAAAATCGCACCAACACATCCTGTTTCGACCACCGCGACCCGGACGAAATCTTGAAGCACCGCCCGCCGCGAAGCCACCAGCCACGAAATCGACAGAAAAACGCCTCGCACCGGTCATGGCCAAGAATTCCCCGATCAATCACATCACCGAATCACAGCGGCATCACCATATCCTTCACCTTCGCAGATTCAAACCATCGAATCTTTATCAAACTCACAACTCCACGAAGCCTCAGAGCGCCGTAGCCACGTCGTCGCGTGAAGCTTCTTAGGTCAGCCACTTTTCATTTTTTTTTTGCCGATTGTTGCCTTTATTATTTTTTTTAAATGATTTGTTTATTTTTGTTTTAAATGAGATATGAATATAGATAAGGATGTATGGTACTGTCAATTTCTCTCTGTATTTGTTTTCTAAAAAATAACATACTGGTGTAAGATTATCTATATCATATTATTCAGTTAATGATAAAAAAAAATGAGAAACAAGTGGTTCACGTGTTCAGTGGCTTGCACTTTTTTTCCTTTAAACCTCAATTGCCACGTGTCGACCTATTAGTGGGCTAATATTGTGAGAGTTGAAACTTTGACCAATCCTTAAGGTAGAAAGAGAGAATGAATTGTTCCAATAACTTCTCCATTTAATTTTAATGTTTATTTTAAAAGGTCACAATTAGTTAAGAGTCACCATTAATTAGGAATTATTGTTAAATTTTTGTATATATTTTAGCTTTAGTCCCCGTTTGGGTTTATTGTAATAATCGTAGTTTATTTTCCGCACCTCTAATTATGTAACTGCCCCAAAGCCATGTAATAGCGTAGGACATTTATTTTCCGCACATTTAATTTATTAACTGTTAGTAATTAGGGTGTGTATGGCAAGACTAAAAGCAATCGTAGCTAACCTAATACAAGATAAAATACTCGAATTTAACACACTCACACTCACTCACCTCTAGGGTACGCCCCTCTCAGTTGCCTTTGAGTATATGGTTGTGTCCCTCGAATATAAAGGTACCTAATAGCAAATGTCCCTCGATTAAAAATCATCAAAGATCATAAGTCCCTCGATAACCCTCGATGTTGCCTACGAATATATGATCTAGTCCCTCAAATGGTTGCCTACGAAAGATGATTGTCCCTGCGAATTTGCTAAAGGTACCTCTACTTGTTGCCTTCAACGACCTCCAATGACCCTTCGATTGTCCCATACATCCAATCAATGGGACTACCTACCCCGAATGGTAAGGATAGCCCTATCTCTCTTAGAAGAGCAAGAAGCATAGAAAAAGACCAAACTTAGGGTAGTGTTCTTAATTTGCTTCCTCAATTAAAAAGTTTTTCGCACCTCTCTTTTCAAAGACTAAGGCTACGCTTTTAAGCTAAAGTCCTTAAACTTTCTTTCAAAACAAAAAAACAAACATGAGCTAAGAAAATTAAGAGCCCGTAGATAACTACGGATGAAAAGGATGCTAACACCTTCCCTTTTCATAATCTACCCCGAGCCCGTTTTTCTTAAAAGGTCTTTTTTTGTTCTTTTTGCCCTTCCAAGATATTGGATAAAATAAAAGTCGGTGGCGACTCTTACTCACCGCAAAATTTGTTTGCAAAATAAAAATTCAGTTCTTCCACCGAGTTACAACATTCACATAAGCTTATAACTTCAGAACATTCAGAGCTTCTGCTTCTTGCTTCCATAGGACAGCTTCAGAGCTTTGAATTTCTTTATTGAAACATTGCATGCTTGATTGAATCAGAACATTCTTGAATGTATCAGAGCGCTATCAGAGCATCTCTACATCCTGAAATGTTTCAAAACAAAACTATACAACAAAAGTCAGAGCATGAATGAATCAGAACATACAATATGTATCAGAGTGCATAAACAATGTATCAGAACATATGGGGAATAAGAATGTGTTAGAGCATATTCTATCACAAGAATATCAGAACATTCTTCCTTCTTGCTTCTGATGTCTTGAAGCTTCACAGCACTCAGCTTGCTTTAGTTTCCATGAGCATAATTCTTTACAGAATTGCTTTTCCCCATGTCTTTGCTTCTTAAATTGAGCTTTTTCAGAATGTCTTCAATCCTGCAAAAAATCTCAAAGACGAAGAACTTGCACATTTTGTTAGAAATGTTGAGACTTACTCCCAGTAACTGATATAATAAATCAAATCAATTATCACATTTCTCCCCCTTTTTGTCAAAACATCAAAAAGCGTAAAAGATTAAGATGAAAAACAAAACAATATGAGAGAAAACAAAGAAGATTGCATTGATTCATCATAATTGTCAGAAGATACAACACAAGGAGAAGCAGATGCAAGAAAGACAGATGCAAGAAACAAGAAAACACACTAAGACCAAAAGACTACAAAGCAGCCTAACTTAGAAACAATGTGGGCTAGGATGCTTCGAATCTCAGAAGTGCTTTCAGTCTGCGACTTCATGAAGGAGCGAAACTCATCATGAGCGTCTTCATGCTTGTCCAAGCGAGAAGCTAGGTCAGCTTGATTCTTTTGAAGAATCTCCAAAGTCTTCACCAGACGAGAAGGTTCACCAGAAGTTTCACCTCCAGCATTTAGTGGAATAGCATTCTCAACAGAAGCATCTATCATGAGAACATCATCTTGATTTTCCTCAACAGGAACATTCTCAGCAGGATGTATCTCAACATCGGCTTCTTCCATAGAAGCATCTTCTCCATACACAGGAGCAGGAAGATCAGAATCTCCATTCTCAAGGGCTTGAAGAATGGCAGCTAGATTCCTTGGAGGAGTGGGAGCAGCAACTTCTAGAGGGTAGACAACCTCAGGAATGACCATATTTGGGGCCTTTTCAGAAGGATTCTCCCTTAGCCAGTCGAACAACCACTGGCAATCTCCAGTCAGAACCGGATACTTTGGCTTCCATACAACAATCTCCCAAGAATGTGCTTCTTGTTCAGATTTGTCTTCCATCTCATCAACAAACTCCTTCTCTTCAAGAGACCTCCAGTCTCTAATAGGATGATAGTACCTACCATCATCAACTTCCAGACGATAACCAGAAGAACCAGGTGCTTCAGCCACACATCTTCTCTGGATATTCATGGCATCGAACTGAAAATCCCTTCTAAAGAGTCTCCATAACCTCCTAGTAGCAACTTGATCCAGCTTGGAGTCATAAGCAACTCTTAGGGCGTCCATCCTCTTTCTGAAGCTAAGCTTAAACAGCTCAAAGTCTATGTCAATAGGTGGTTCAGGAGGATTGAAGGTGAATCTGTAGTCAGGGTACAGAAGGCAATAGGGTTTGGATTTTCTGAAAGGTAAGGGAATGGGATAGAGAAGTTGTAGAATCAGTGGTGAAGGTTGTGAAGGATAGAAAAACACTTAGAAAGGGGGGGTTTGAATAAGTGTAGCTTAAAAACTCTTAAGATAAAAACAACTTGCACAATTATTTTTATCCTGGTTCGTTGTTAACTAAACTACTCCAGTCCACCCTTGACAAGGTGATTTACCTCAACTGAGGATTTAATCCACTAATCACACAAGATTACAATGGTTTTCCACTTAGATAACCTCTAAGTCTTCTAGAGTATTCTGATCACAACCTGATCACTCTAGGAACAAACTGCTTAGATACCCTCTAAGATTTTCTAGAGAATCCGATCACAACTTGATCTCCTCTAGTTCTTTACAAATGAATGTAAACAAATTCTAAGAGTATTACAATGCTTCTTAAAAGCTATAATCACAACAGTGATATTTCTCTTAAAGTTTAAGCTTAATCTCACTAAGATATTACAACAGCAATGTAGTGAGGTTGATGAAGTTTTTGAGAGCTTTTGATTTGAACAGCGTTTCTGTAAGTTTGCGCAAAGAGTTCGTATTCAAAGTTCGTAACATTGCTTCCCATCAGAACTTCTATTTATAGCCGTTTGAGAAGATGACCGTTGGGAGCATTTAATGCTTTGCGTATTCCGTACAACACTGCATTTAATGTTTCACTCTTTTGTCAACTACCTCGAGCCTTGCTCTTGTTGAGTCTACTGACGTTGCCGTTAATAGCTTCTAACGTTCCTTTTGTCAGTCAGCGTAGCCTGCCATCTTGTACTTGATTCTGATTTGATCTTTTGTTGATACAACGTTTGAATCTTCAGAGTCAATACAGCTTGGTGCAGAGCATCTTCTTGTCTTCTGACCTTGAAGTGCTTCTGAGCGTGATACCATGAAACTTCAATGCTTCTGCTTCTGAACTCATGTTCTTCTGATGCTTCAAATGACCATGTTCTGATTCTGCTTGACCATCTTCTGATGCCTTGCGATAGCATGTTCTTATGTTGCATTCTGAACTTCTTGAGTCAAAGCTTCTGAGCGCTGATTTGTGCTTACTCTTTGTATATTTCCTGAAATGGAAATTGTATAGGATTAGAGTACCACATTATCTTAAGCAAAATTCATATACATTGTTATCATCAAAACTAAGAATATTGATCAGAACAAATCTTGTTCTAACAATCTCTTCCTTTTTTATGATGACAAAAACATATATAATTGATATGAATTTGCAATCAGAATATCAGACGGCTAAAGACAATTACACAATTTAACATAAGCATATAATTATTGAGTGTGAAAGTGTCTCCCCATGAGATGAATAATCTCCCCCTGAAATAAATACTGGAAGAAATTTATAAATAGAGGACTTCCCTGAGTATTTTTCATTTCAGTTGAGACGTTCACATAAGCTTAAAACTTCAGAATATTCAGAGCTTCTGCTTCTTGCTTCTATAGGACAGCTTCAGAGCTTTGAATTTCTTCTAGAATCATTGTATGCTTGATTGTATCAGAACATTCTTGAATGTACCAGAGCGTCATCAGAGCATCTCTACATCCTGAAATGTTTCAAAACAAACTAGACAACAAGAGTCAAAGCATGAATGAATCAGAACATATAATATGTATCAGAGCATATAGAATGCATCAGAACATAAGATATGTATCAGAGCACATAAAACAAATGTATCAGAGCATATAAGGAGTGAGAATGTGTTAGAGCATATTCTGTCACAAGAATATCAGAACATTCTTCCTTCTTGCTTCTGATCTTGAAGCTTCACAGCACTCAGCTTGCTTCAATTCCCATGAGCTTGTTTCTTTACAGAATTGCTTTTCCCCATGGTTTTGCTTCTTATGTTGAGCTTTTTCAGAATATCTTCAATCCTGCAAAAATCTCAAAAACATAGAGCTTGCAAATTCTGTTAGAAATGTGGAGCCTTACTCCCAGCAACTGATATAATTAATCAAATCAATTATCACATCTTCTCCCCCTTTTTGTCATAACATCAAAAAGCATAAAAGATTCAGATGAAAGAACAAACAAAATATGAGAAGAAAGAAGATTTCATTAATTTGAATGAAGCAGAAGATACAAGAAAAATGCATAAGAAGCAGATGCAAACAAAAAAGAGACAACTAAGACACACAAGACTACGACTGGCCTAGTTGAGAAACTATCTTCGCCAGAAGGTCATGAATCCCAGCATTGCTCTCAGCCTGCTGCACCATGAATGAGAGAAACTCATTGTTGGTATCTTCTTGCCTGTCCATTCGAGAAGCTAATTTAGCGTGATTCTTTTGAATAGCCTCTAAGGTTTTCACCAGAAGAGAGGGTTCTCCAGAAGAAGCTTCACCACTTCTGTTCAGAGGGACAACATTCTCCACAGCATTTTGCACAGTGAGATCATCATTATGATTTTCCTCAGCAGGAATATCTTCAGCAGGATGACTCTCAACATCTGCATCTTCCATTACAACATCTGAGTCTGACTCAGAAGCAACTTCAGCATATTCCGGATCAGGAATCCCAGAATCTCCATTCTCCAATGCTTGAAGAATAACAGCCAGATTGGTTGGAGGAGTTGGACCAGCAACTTCTGCAGGGTAAACAACTTCTGGAATTTCCAAATTAGTTGCCTCCTCAGAAGGATTCATCCTGAACCAGTTGAATAACCATTGAAAATCTCCAGTTAGCACAGAGAATTGAGGTTTGTAGACAACAATTTCCCTGCAAAGATTCTCATGCGTTAGAAATCCAGGAGGACGTGGAGCAAGTTCTTCATAGATCTCCTGAAGTTCCTTAAAGTCAGCATCAGATTTTCTTCTGAAGATCCTCCAGAGTTTTCTCATGGCAACGTCATTTATTCCAGCAAAATGAGCTGCTCTCAGAGCCTCAAAACCTCTTCTGACATTCAGTCTTACAATTTTAAAAATTACACCAATACTGCATAGGTGGCGGAATTTTATTTTGGTTATGGCAGAATCTGGTTTTAGAACGAAATAGGGTTGAGGTTCTCTATCAAGACGAAGAGATGATTCTGCCTCATTCTCAGAATCTAACACTACTAGCTCAGGTTCAGGACGAGGCCTGGGTGTGTAGTTGCAGTCACGAAGCAATTGCTCATGTGATGCAGAATCTGGAAGGTCAGATGAGGAAGGATTATTTTGTGGTGGAGAAGAAATGGGTTCATAGTTGGCATGAGGAGGAGGTTGAGAAACAGAGATGTTTATTTGTGGGGGAAAGAGAGTTTGAAGGGAGTGGTTAGAAGCAAGGTTGGATTTTGGTGAGGGAGGAGGAGTAAGAACTTGTGTATGAAGGGGTGATTCTGATGGAGATTTTTCTGGTTGATTTACTGGTTCAGGTGTTGGAACAACAGCTATTGGTGTAACTTATGAACGTAAATCAGGTATAGAAGCAGGTTCAGAAAAGGACATACCTTTTGACAAGTTCTGAAGAGCAGCAAATTCAGCTTCAAGACGTTTCTGCTTTTTGCTCTTCTTCTCTTCCACAACCTTTGCTTTTCCAACAGCAATCTCTTTCCTTCTGGCACTCACATGGCCTTCTTCTTCCTTATCCACAACTTCTGCTTGAGATGCTGCTTCTTGGATATGTTGAACTTGCTGATTCACAGCTTCTTGGTTTGTCGCAACTTCTTCTTCTTCACATCCTTCCAAAATAAGTCTTCTTCTCTTCTTGGTCTTCTTCTTCTCAACATTCTTTTTAACTTCAACATTTTTGATTTTCTTTGTCTCTTTCTTCTTTCTTTTCTCCACTTCTTCTTCTGCTCCTTGTTCAGGAACAACATTATCTTCAACAGCAGCTTCTTTCACAGTAGTATTCTCAGCAACTACTGTAGCAACTTCTTCTTGAACTTCCTTTTCCAGGTTAATAGAAGAAAGATCAAGCTTTCGTTTTGTTCTTCTTTCTTTGTTGACAGCATCTTCTTGAGCAGGTTCTGAAGCTTCTTTTAAAACAGCAGTGCTAAAAGTGGGAGCTCTTTTTCGAATGACCTTCTCAAGAGCAGCTTTATCTTTATCTTCCTTGAGAAAGTTAAGATACATAGACCTAACTCCTGGCAATTCGCTTTTGAAGAAGGTTTCAAAGTCAGCAAGAACAAGATCTCTTCTGCTTCTTGCTCCAGGAAGAGGTTGAGGGGTTTGCCTGATAGCTTTAATAACATTCATCTTTCTCAAAGTGAGAGCATTCAAGCAGCTTCCTGTATCAACAACAAGATCTTTGATGGTTCCTTGAGCTTCCAAGTCCTCAACAATCTTGGAATGAACCAGAAGATTTGTAATAATTCTTCCAAAAGGAATAATGTTACTCCTTTTCGTTCTAAATGCATTCCTGGACTCCTTCACAACTTTCCATAAATGGTTGAAGATTATGTAGATGATATCATTCTTTTTCTGAGTGGCAATACAATACAGAATGTATTGCTGCTCTTTGTTGATGAAATCTGCAGAATGGGTTGATTTCCTGTGGTAGAAACAACCTAGAAGAATTTTGGTCCAGATTTGATAAAGTTCCTTAATCTCTTTGACACGCTTGGTTTTCTTCACATCTGTATAAAGAGTAGATAGAATTACATTCCAATCTGCTCTTTTATCAATTTCATAGGCACCTTCAGCGTTTCTTAAGTCAAACATCATTCTCAGGATGTCTTCAGTAACAACCACAAATTTCCCATGAACAAAGGACAAAATTGATTTAGGGGCAACAACAGCATGCACCCAAAATTCCTTTACTAGTTCTGGATAAACAGGTCCGCAGAACTCAGCAAATAACGAAGTCCATCCTTGAAAAATCATATCATCTTTAAGGTGAAACTCATGTTCTTCAATATTGTCAAAGTCTACCATCAGTTCACAGATAACTTCCAACTCATCTTTAGGTAAGGAACATGAGACGACAGGAACGAGAGGTTGTTCTTCTTCTTGAAAATGTAGAGGAACAGAAGAACCAGCATTTTGAGAGGATGAAGCAGCCATTTGAGTAATCCTGAGATTCCTAGAACAATTTCTAGGTTTGTGTTTAGGGTATGAAAAGAGGGCAAAGAGGTTGCAAAAATGCATACAAGAATAGAGAGATGAAATGAGAGCGAAAAAAGAAGACTAATAGATTTGAAATGAATTTATAGAGGCAGATTTGAAAAGAATGCAATTAAATTAAGAGAATGAACAGTTACAGAATCAATTGAAATCAAATGCATTAAATGATGAGTGACGTTAGGTGAGAGAACGTGATAATTGAAATGATTCACACAGTTACCTAGGGCGGCGTCCCATCAGTTTCACTTACGCTTTTACCAACCGTGCAAACATGTGTTCACCATCAGAAAATACTTGATGACAGTTGTGTTTCAATGATTTAGCTTCTGATGAAAGGTAAACTTTTCATCTTCAGATTCTGATCATTGATTCTGATTTCCATTCTTTAGAAACGATCTGGTTCTTATAGGATCATCCTTCTTTCCAAGAATGACATCTTCTGAGTGAGCAGACGTGAGTCTAGAAGATCTTCTGACTGTTGGTTCTTCAGAAATTCTTAGATTCTCTAAAGATGCAGCAACTTGATCTTCTGATTCTTTGCTTCTGAGATTCTCAGTTTCTGATGCTTTGCTTCTTGGTTCTACAACTTCTGATATATCAATATCTATATCTGCAAAATTCTCAAACTGCTTTGGCTTTTCAAGACCAAGCTTATCATCAAATCTGATATTGATTGATTCTTCTACAACCAATGTTTCAGTATTGTATACTCTGTAGCCTTTAGAGCGTTCAGAATATCCAAGAAGGAAACACTTTTGTGCCTTAGAATCAAACTTACCAAGATGATCTTTAGTATTCAGAATGAAAAAACACATCCAAAAGGATGAAAATATGAAATGTTGGGCTTTCTGTTCTTCCACAATTCATAAGGAGTCTTATTTAGAATAGGTCTTATAGAGATTCTATTCTGAATATAACATGCAGTATTTATTGCTTCTGCCCAGAAGTGCTTAGCCATATTGGTTTCATTGATCATGGTTCTGGCCATTTCTGGTAGAGTCCTATTCTTTCGCTCTACAACTCCATTTTGCTGTGGAGTTCTAGGACAAGAGAAATCATGGGCAATACCATTTTCTTTGAAGAACTCCTCAAAGAATCTGTTCTCAAATTCACAACCATGATCACTTCTGACCTTTATGATTTTGCACTCCTTCTCAGATTGAATCTGAGTGCAGAATTCAAAGAACACTGAATAAGACTCATCCTTGTGTTTTAAGAACTTTACCCATGTCCAGCGGCTATAATCATCAACGATGACCAATCCATATTTCTTGCCTCTGACAGATGCTATTTTGACTATGCCAAACAGATCAATGTGTAGAAGTTCTAACGGCCTTGAGGAAGAAACAACATTCTTAGACTTGAATGCAGGTTTGGAGAACTTTCCCTTCTGACATGCTTCACAAAGAGCATCTGATTTGTATTTTAGATTAGGGAGTCCTCTGACAAGATTTAGTTTGTTAATCTGAGAAATCTTTCTCAAACTAGCATGTCCTAATCTTCTGTGGTAGACCCATTTCTCTTCAGAAACAGACATAAGACAAGTTACCTTCTTATTCTTAAGATCTTGAAGATCAGTCTTATAAATGTTATTCTTTCTCTTGCCTGTAAATAGGATTGAGCCATCCTTCTGACTTACAGCCTTGCAAGACTTTTGATTAAAGATTATGTCATAACCATTGTCACTTAATTGACTTATGGATAATAAGTTATGAGCTAATCCATCTTCCAGAAGAACGTTAGTTATAGAAGAGAGTTACCAGACTTTATGGTTCCTGAGCCAATAATTTTGCCCTTCTGATCTCCTCCGAACTTAACTTCTCCAGCAGATTTAAGCACCAGGTCTTGGAACATAGACCTTCTTTCTGTCATGTGTCGCGAGCACCCAGAGTCCAGGTACCATGATATGTTGTGCTTTGTCTTCTTTGCTGCTAAGGATATCTGCATTAGGAATAATCTTTTCCTTAGGTACCCACATTTTCTTGGGTCCTTTCTTGTTAGTTCTCCTCAAGTTCTGATTGAACTTGGGTTTAGCATTATAAAAGATAAGAGGAACAACATGATAATCTTTATTCTGAGTTACATGATATTTCCTAGGTTGTGTCACATGCTTCTTAGTGTGTGTTATGTGAAAGCTTTTGGCATGTGATGTGAGCCTAATATAATGGGAGTGGCCATACTTGAACTTATCATACAGTGGCTTGTATGTGATTTTCATATCATCGACAGGTTCAAGTTTGTATGGGGTTTCACCCTCATAGCCAATGCCAACTCACTTGTTTCCAGAAACAACATATATCATAGAAGCAAGGTGACTTCTGCCAATACTTCTAGAAAAGAACTTCCTAAAGCTCAAGTCATATTCTTTCAGAATATGATTCATACTGGGAATGGACTTTTCTGATTCAGAAGGAGATCCACTATCTTTGGATAATTTTAAAACTTTTTCCTTCAGATTAGAATTTTCCACTTCCAGCTTCTTAGTTTCAAATTCAAATTGCTTTTTCAGCTTTTTGTATTTGATACTTAGATGCGCTTTTAGTTCCAAAAGTTCTATTAGACTGGAAACTAACTCATCTCTAGTTAGTTCAGAAAATACCTCTTCAAAATCTAATTTTGATGTAGATTCTGATCCGTTCTCAACAGTGGCCATCAGTGCAATGTTTGCCTGCTCGCCTTCAGATTCTGATTCTGATTCTGATGAATCTGAATCATCCCAAGTTGCCATAAGACCTTTCTTCTTATGAATCTTCTTTTTGGGCTTCTCCTTTTGAAGCTTTGGACATTCATTCTTGAAGTGTCCAAGCTCATTGCACTCATAACAAATGACCTTCTTCTTGTCAGATCTTCTGCCTCCAAAAGATTCTCCTCTTTCAGGCTTCTTTGAACTTCTGAAGCTCTTGAACTTCCTTTGCTTGCTCTTCCAGAGTTGGTTTACCCTTCTGGAGATCATGGACAATTCATCTTCTTCTTCTGATTATGATTCTTCAGAATCTACTTCTTCAGCTTGAAAAGCGTTAGTGCATTTTTTACAATTAGATTTTAATGCAATAGACTTACCTTTCTTCTGAGGTTCATTATCTTCCAGCTCAATTTCATGACTCCTCAGAGCACTGATCAATTCTTCAAGAGAGACTTCATTCAGATTCTTGGCAATTTTGAAAGTAGTCACCATAGGACCCCATCTTCTTGGCAAGCTTCTGATGATCCTCTTGACATGATTAGCTTTGGTGTATCCCTTATCAAGGACTCTCAATCCAGCAGTTAGCGTTTGAAATCTTGAGAACATCTTCTCAATGTTTTCATCATCCTCCATCTTGAAGGCTTCATATTTCTGGATCAGGGCAAGAGCTTTGGTTTCCTTGACTTGGGCATTTCCCTCATGAGTCATTTTCAATGATTCATATATATCATAGGTGTTTTCCCTGTTAGATATCTTCTCATACTCAGCATGAGAGATAGCATTCAGCAAAATCGTCCTACACTTGTGATGATTCTTGAATTCTTTCTTTTGTTCATCACTCATTTCTTGTCTTGTAAGCTTGACTCTTCTAGCCTTCACAGGATGAACATAACCTTCTACCAGAAGATCCCATAAATCACCATCTAGACCAAGAAAGTAACTTTCAAGTTTATCCTTCCAATATTCAAATTTTTCACCATCAAATATTGGTGGTCTAGTATAACCATTGTTACCATTTCCATTGTACTGTTTAGTAGGAGCAGATGTAGTAGGTGTTGGATCTTCACCAGCCATCTAGACTTTGTGTTTTTCTCTTCCTGAATCTTTTCTAACACGGTTAAGTGCTTGCACCTTGAACCGGCGCTCTGATGCCAATTGAAGGATAGAAAAAAACTTAGAAAGGGGGGGTTTGAATAAGTGTAGCTTAAAAACTCTTAAGATAAAAACAACTTGCACAATTATTTTTATCCTGGTTCGTTGTTAACTAAACTACTCCAATCCACCCTTGACAAGGTGATTTACCTCAACTGAGGATTTAATCCACTAATCACACAAGATTACAATGGTTTTCCACTTAGATAACCTCTAAGTCTTCTAGAGTATTCTGTTCACAACCTGATCACTCTAGGAACAAACTGCTTAGATACCCTCTAAGACTTTCTAGAGAATCCGATCACAACTTGATCTCCTCTAGTTCTTTACAAATGAATGTAAACAAATTCTAAGAGTATTACAATGCTTCTTAAAAGCTATAATCACAACAGCGATATTTCTCTTAAAGTTTAAGCTTAATCTCACTAAGATATTACAACAGCAATGTAGTGAGGTTGATGAAGTTTTTGAGAGCTTTTGATTTGAACAGCATTTCTGTAAGTTTGCGCAAAGAGTTCGTATTCAAAGTTCGTAACATTGCTTCCCATCAGAACTTCTATTTATAGGCGTTTGAGAAGATGACCGTTGGGAGCATTTAATGCTTTGCGTATTCCGTACAGCATTGCATTTAATGTTTCACTCTTTTGTCAACTACCTCGAGCCTTGCTTTTGCTGAGTCTACTGACGTTGCCGTTAATAGCTTCTAACGTTCCTTTTGTCAGTTAGCGTAGCCTGCCATCTTGTACTTGATTCTGATTTGATCTTTTGTAGATACAACGTTTGAATCTTCAGAGTCAATACAACTTGGTGCAGAGCATCTTCTTGTCTTCTAACCTAGAAGTGCTTCTGAGCGTGATACCATGAAACTTCAGTGCTTCTGCTTCTGAACTCATGTTCTTCTGATGCTTCAAATGACCATGTTCTGATTCTGCTTGACCATCTTCTGATGTCTTGCGAGAGCATGTTCTTAAGTTGCATTCTGAACCTCTTGAGTCAAAGCTTCTGAGCGCTGATTTGTGCTTACTCTTTGTATATTTCCTGAAATGGAAATTGTATAGGATTAGAGTACCACATTATCTTAAGCAAAATTCATATACATTGTTATCATCAAAACTAAGAATATTGATCAGAACATATCTTGTTCTAACAGGTTGAGGAAGATGGAATATCAGAAGGTGTTGGGAGAGAGACATTTAGTGGTTCAGGGTTCAGAATTTGTGTGGAGAGAGGTGGTTCATAAGCGTTTGAAGAGGGGGAAGAAATTTGGGGTTTTGAAGATGTAGGCTTTGTCTGAGAGGAATGAGCAGCTCGCAATGCACGGAAAGAATCCCTGATACGCTTCACTCTATATTCTTTGGAATTAACTTTGAGAGGATCATAAGGCAGCTTTGGCTTCTTAGCTGGCATAGATTCTGCTTCTAAAGCTTTTCTTTTTAATCTCTTTTCCTTCTTCTTCTGTTCCTTCTTCTTCTGTTCCTTCTTCTTCAACTCAGCCAAAGAGGGAAGAGTTCGTCCTCTGATCCATGCAGGATCAACAGAAGATTGAGCAATGACACATATCTTCAAGTAACGCTTAACAGACTTGTGTAGCTCTTCTTTGAACAGTTGTGAGAAGTTCTCAACAGGAGATCTTCTGGTCAGAATATCTGGAAATATTCTTGGATCAGAAGTTACCTTCTTAATCAGCAGCATCCTTTGAAGATCAAAGGCATTCAGAATATGTCCTTGAGTGACAGAGAAGAACTTGGGCGTGCCAATAGCTCTCAGAACATCCATCAAATCACTCTCCACCAGAATATCTGAGATCATTCTAGCAAGAGGAATAGTGTTCTTCTTGAAATCAGGAAACTTCTTGCGTTCTTCATCTCTTGATTCTTCAATATTTATCTTCAAATGTTGAAATAGAATTGTTGAGAGAGAAACTTGAGTACCTTTCCCAATGCAAAAGAGAGCATACTTCTGATCTTGGTTCACATACGTAGCAGTAATAGACCTCTTTCTGTGATAAAGAGTTCCCAGAAGAATTTCAGCCCAAACTCTGTAGAACGGCTTCAGCGATGTAGTTTGATTTGGTGAAGCTTTCTCCCAAGAAACTCTACCAGGGAGAGCACAAGTGACTCCTTCTGAATCATCAAGATCATATAGCTTCTTAATCAACTTTTCAGTTATGACAACTTCATGCCCTAGAACAAAGGAGATGATAGCAGTTGGGGTAACTGTTGCATGCATCCAGAAATCCATCACTAAGTAAGGATAAACGGGTCCAACCAGTCTCTCAAAGTAGTTTAACCATCCTTGAATCATCATTGTTTCTTTAACGTTGAAACCATGTTCCAACAGACTCTCAAAGTCTACCATTGTTTCAGTCAAAACTTCCAGTTCTCCATTCGGAATGGAACAGGTCTTCAGAGGAGTATAAACAAATTTGCGTTGAACAAGATGTGCTGAAGACATTTCAAGTTGTGAACTTGGAGATAAAAGCATGAAGAGATTCTGAGATTCGGTTAGAACTAGGGTTTATGCAACAAGGAGAGAGAAGAGAGAGATGAACGAAATAGGTAATGATGTATAAGGAATGTAAAGAGATGAATTGTTATGAAGATGAGTTTATATATAGGGACGAATTTGAAATGAAATGCAATGAATTTATGGAAATGAATAGTTACAAAATCAAAGAAAATCAAATGCATTTAATGATGAATGACGTTAGGAGAGAGAGAGCGTGAAATTTGAAATGATTTGCACAGTTACCTAGGGCGGCGTCTCATTAGCTACACGCGTGCTTGTCCAAATAGAGTGAACACGTGTTCAACATCTGGAAAGCTAGTGACAGCTGTTTTGCTTTAAAAGAACTTCTGAAGAAACTTAGATAATGAAACGTTAGTGATAACAGAATCAGAACTTCTAATTGATCATCATCAGAACTTCTTATAAGAAAATAAAACAGAGTCATTTCAAAACTAGACCATACGTCAGAACTTCTCATCTTCTCATTCTGGGCATAAATCCATGCTGATATTTTTCAGAATGAACTTAAACCTATCTTCAGCAAGGGGTTTAGTAAAGATATCAGCCCATTGATGGTCTGTATCCACGAAGTTTAAAGAAAGAACATCCTTCTGAACATACTTATGAAATGATGTTTAATCTCAATATGTTTAGCTTTGGAATGTAAGATAGGATTCTTAGATAAACATATAGCAGAAGTATTATCACAGAAGATAGGAATGTTACTCTCCTATATCTGGTAATCTTCTAGCTGACTCTTCATCCAGAGCATCTGTGTACTACATCCAGTAGCAGCAACATATTCTTCTTCTCTTGTAGAGAGAGCAATAGTAGCTTGCTTCTTGCTGTACTAGGAGATCAGATGACTTCCAAGAAATTCACAACTTCCATAAGTACTCTTTCTTTCAATTCTATCTCCAGCGTAATCAGCATCACAATATCCTACTAAGTGGTACTCTTTAGATCTTCTGTAGACTAAACCAACGTTAGTAGTACCTTTCAGATACCTCATAATTCTCTTAACAGCTGTTAAGTGAGATTCTCTAGGATCTGATTGGAATCTTGCACACAGACAAACACTGAATAAAATATCAGGTCTAGAAGCAGTAAGATATAGAAGAGATCCAATCATACCTTTGTACAACTTCTGATCTACCTTCTTACTTACCTCATCCTTACCTAAGATACACGTTGGATGCATAGGAGTCTTTGCTTCTTTGCTTTCAGAAAGATTAAACTTCTTCAGAAGTTCTTTCACATACTTGGTTTGGTGAACATATGTTCCTTCTGATGTTTGATTGATTTGAATCCCAAGAAAGTACTTGAGTTCTCCCATCATGCTCATTTCAAACTCAGCCTGCATAGACTTAGCAAACTCCTTCCCAAGTGTAGCATTAGTTGTTCCAAAGATAATATCATCAACATAAATTTGACAAATTAAAATATCCTTTTTAAAGGCTTTACAAAAGAGAGTAGTATCCACTTTTCCTCTAGTGAAACCATTATCCAGAAGGAAAGAACTTAATCTTTCATACCAAGCTCTAGGAGCTTGCTTCAATCCGTATAATGACTTCTTTAGTTTAAAAACATGTTTTGGAGACTTAGCATCCTCAAAACCAGGAGGTTGGTGGACATAGACTTCTTCATCTATATAATCATTAAAGAAGGCACTCTTAACATCCATCTGATATAGAGTGATGTTATGTTGAGTGGAAAAAGAAATTAATAGACGAATAGATTCTAACCTGGCCACTGGTGCAAAGGTTTCTGTATAGTCAATACCTTCTTGCTGACTATAGCCCTGAGCCACCAGTCTGGCTTTGTTTCTTACTACTTCTCTCTTTTCACTTAGCTTGTTTCTGAAGACCCACTTTGTACCAATAATGTTAAATCCTTTTGGTCTAGGAACAAGATCCCATACATCACTCCTTGTAAACTGATTTAGTTCTTCTTGCATGGCAATTATCCAGTCTGCATCTTCTAGAGCTTGATCAACAAAAGCTGGCTCAATCAAAGAAACAAGACCTGATTGACATTCTGCATTGTTCTTAAGGAATTCTCTTGTTCTGATAGGATCATCCTTCTTTCCAAGAATGACATCTTCTGAATGAGCAGAGGTGAGTCTAGAAGATCTTTTGACTGTTGGCTCTTCAGAAAGTCTGAGATTCTCTAAAGATGCAGCAACTTGATCTTCTGATCCTTTGCTTCTGAGATCTTCAGCTTCTGAAACTTTGCTTCTTGGTTCTTCAGCTTCTAATATATCAATATCTAAATCTGCAAAATTCTCAAACTGCTTTGGCTTTTCAAGACCAAGCTTATCATCAAATCTAATATTGATTCTTCTACAACCAATGTTTTAGTATTGTATACTTTGTAGCCTTTAGAGCGTTCAGAATATCCAAGAAGGAAACACTTCTGTGCCTTAGAATCAAACTTACCAAGATGATCTTTAGTATTCAGAATAAAACAAACACATCCAAAAGGATGAAAATATGAAATGTTGGGCTTTCTGTTCTTCCACAATACATAAGGAGTCTTATTAAGAATAGGTCTTATAGAGATTCTATTCTGAATATAGCATGCAGTGTTTATTGCTTTTGCCCAGAAATGCTTAGCCATATTGGTGTCGTTGATCATGGTTCTGGACATTTCTTGTAGAGTCCTATTCTTTCGTTCTACAACTCCATTTTGCTGTGGAGTTCTAGGACAAGAAAAATCATGGGCAATACCATTTTCTTTGAAGTAAACCTCAAAGAATCTGTTCTCAAATTCACCACCATGATCACTTCTGACCTTTATGATTTTACACTCTTTCTCAGGTTGAATCTGAGTTCAGAATTCAAAGAACACTGAATGAGACTCATCCTTGTGTTTCAAGAACTTTACCCATGTCTAGCGGCTATAATCATCAACGATGACCAATCCATATTTCTTCCCTCTGACAAACAGATCAATGTGCAGAAGTTCTAGCGGCCTCGAGGAAGAAACAACATTTTTAGACTTGAATGCAGGTTTGGAGAACTTGCCCTTCTGACATGCTTCGCAAAGAGCATCTGATTTGTATTTTAGATTTGGGAGTCCTCTAACCAGATTTAGTTTGTTAATCTGAGATATCTTTCTCAAACTAGCATGTCCTAATCTTCTATGCCAGACCTATTGCTCTTCACTAACAGACATAAGATAAGTTACCTTCTGATTCTTAAGATCTTGAAGATCAGTCTTATAAATGTTGTTCTTTCTCTTGCCTGTAAATAGGATTGAGCCATCCTTTAGACTTACAGCCTTGCAAGACTTTTGATTAAAGATTATGTCATAACCATTGTCACTTAATTGACTTATAGACAATAAGTTATGAGTTAATCCATCTACCAGAAGAACATTAGTTATAGAAGGAGAGTTACCAGAAGTTATGGTTCCTGAGCCAATTATCTTGCCCTTCTGATCTCCTCTGATCTTAACTTCTCCTGCAGATTTAAGCACCAGCTCTTGGAACATAGACCTTCTTCCCGTCATGTGTCGAGAGCACCCAGAGTCCAGGTACCATGACATATTTTCCTTTGTCTTCTTTGCAGCCAAGGATATCTGCAATAGGAATAATCTTTTCCTTAGGTACCCACATTCTCTTGGGTCCTTTCTTGTTAGTTCTCCTCAAGTTCTGATTGAACTTGGGTTTAGCATTATAAAAAACAGGAGGAACAACATGATAATCCTTATTCATAGTTACATGATATTTTCTAGGTTGTGTCACATGCTTCTTAGTGTGTGTAATGTGAAAGCTTTTGGCATGTGATGTGAGCCTAATATCATGGGAGTGGCCATACTTGAACTGATCATACAATGGCTTGTATGTGATTTTCATATCATCTACAGGTTCAAGTTTGTATGGGGTATTACCCCCATAGCCAATGCCAATTCTCTTGTTTCCAGAAACAACATATATCATAAAAGCAAGATGACTTCTGCCAATTCTTCTAGGTAAGAACTTTCTAAAGCTCAAGTCATATTCTTTCAGAATATGGTTCAGACTAGGAATGGACTTTTCTGAGTCAGAAGGAGATCCAACATCTTTGGAAAATTTTAAAACTTTTTCCTTCTGTTCAGAATTTTCCACTTCCAGCTTCTTAGTTTCAGATACAAACAGCTTTTTCAGCTTCTTGTATTTGATACTAATCTGAGCCTTGAGTTCTAGCATCTCAGTTAGACTGGAAACTAACTCTTCTCTAGATAGTTCAGAAAATACCTCTTTAGAATCTGATTATGATGTAGATTCTGATCCATCATTAACAGTGGCCATCAGCGCAATGTTTGCCTGCTCGCCTTCAGATTTTGATTCTGATTCTGATGAATCTGAGTCATCCCAAGTTTCCATAAGCCCTTTCTTCTTATGAAACTTCATCTTGGGTTTCTCCTTCTGAAGCTTTGGACATTCACTCTTGTAGTGTCCAGGCTCATTGCACTCAAAGCAGGTGACCTTCTTCTTGTCATATCTTCTACTTCCAGAAGATTCTCCTTTTTCAAACTTCTTATAACTTTTGAAGTTCTTGAACTTCCTTTGTTTGCTCTTCCAGAGTTGGCTTACCCTTCTGGAGATCATGGACAGTTTGTCTTTTTCTTCTGATTCTGATTCTTCAGAATCTTCTTCTTCAGCCTGAAAGCGTTAGTGCATTATTTATAATTATATTTTAATGCAATAGAATTACCTTTCTTGTGAGGTTCATTAGCGTCAAGCTCAATTTCATGACTCCTCAGGGCGCTGATCAGCTCTTCCAAAGAGACTTCATTCAGATTCTTTGCTATCTTGAATGCAGTCACCATTGGGCCCCATCTTCTAGGCAAGCTTCTGATGATTTTCTTGACATGATCAGCTTTGGTGTATCCCTTGTCAAGCCCTCTCAATCCAGTAGTTAGCGTTTGAAATCTTGAGAACATTTTCTCAATGTTTTCATCATCCTCCATTCTGAAGGCTTCATATTTCTGGATCAAAGCAAGAGCTTTAGTCTCCTTGACTTGGGCATTACCTTCATGAGTCATTTTCAATGATTCATATATATCATAGACAGTTTCCCTGTTAGATATCTTCTCATACTCAGCATGAGAGATAGCATTCAGCAAAACAGTCCTAGACTTATGATGATTCTTGAATTGCTTTCTTTGATCATCATTCGTTTCTTGTCTAGTCAGCTTTTCACCACTAGCTTTCACTGGATGTTTGTAACCATCCACAAGAAGATCCCATAAGTCACCATCTAGACCAAGAAAGTAACTTTCAAGTTTATCTTTCCAATATTCAAAGTTTTCACCATCGAATACTGGTGGTCTAGTATAACCACTATTACCATTTCTATTATGTTGCTCAGCAGAGCCAGATGTAGATGTGGGTGTTGGAACTTCACCAGCCATCTAAACTTTGTGTTTTTCTCTTCCTGAATCTTTTCTAACACGGTTAAGTGCTTGCACCTTAGAACCAGCGCTCTGATGCCAATTAAAGGATAGAAAAACACTTAGAAAGGGGGGGGGGGGGTTTGAATAAGTGTATCTTTAAAAACTCTTAAGATAAAAACTGTTTGCACAATGATTTTTATCCTGGTTCGTTGTTAACGAAACTACTCCAGTCCACCCGTTAGAGTGATTTACCTCACCTGAGGATTTAATCCATTAATCAACCTTGATTACAATGGTTTTCCACTTAGATACCTTCTATGTCTTATAGAGTATTCTGATCACACCTTGATCACTCTAGGAACCTTTTACAAGTTAATTTAAAACAAATTCTTACAAGAGTATTACAATGCTTCTTAATAAGCTATAATAACAACTGTGATATTTCTCTTAAGTTCTAAACTTAAATCTCACTAAGATATTACAATGAAGTGAGTTTGAAGATGAAGTTTGATAGCTTTTGATTTCAACAGCGTTTCAGCAAGTTTGAGCAGAGTTGTTTATGTTAAGTGTTGTAACCTTGCTTCTGATCAGAATTTCACTATTTATAGACGTTTTGAGAAGATGACCGCTGGGAGCATTTAATGCATTGCGTGATCCGTACAGCATTGCATTTAATGTTTCACTCTTTTGTCAACTACATCGAGCCTTTCTTTTCCTGCGTCTACTGACTTTGCTGTTAATAGCTTCTAATGTTCCTTTTGTCAGTCAACGTAGCCTGCCATCTTGTACCTGCTTCTGATCTGATGTTTGTAAATACAATGTTTGAATATCATCAGAGTCCAACAGCTTGGTGCAGAGCATCTTCTTGTCTTCTGACCTTGAAGTGCTTCTAGCGTGATACCATGAGAACTTCAGTGCTTCTGCTTCTGATCTCAAGTTCTTCTGATGCTTCAATAGACCATGTTCTGATTCTGCTTGACCATCTTCTGATGTCTTGCCAGAGCATGTTCTGATGTTGCATGCTGAACCTTCTGAGTCAGTGCTTCTTGCGCTGATTTTGTGCATACTCTTTATATGTTTCCTGAAATGGAAATTGCATAGGATTAGAGTACCACATTATCTCATACAAAATTCATATACATTGTTATCATCAAAACTAAGAATATTGATCAAAACAAATCTTTTTCTAACAATATGTACGTGATGTATATGATGTATATGATGTATGACTGATGCTGTTTGGAGTGTTCTGAGAAAATAAATCTCTGTATTGTTGTGATTTTGATGTTTGATCTTGTCTTGAAGATGCTCAACTGGGGATTTATGATTCCTGCTTGGGGATAGCCATTTGAAATGATTGATCTTTATGCATCCTAACCGGGGATAAGAGAGATGAATAACCCTGTTTGGAGAAGAGAAAAAGTGTCGGGGAACTGGCAGTGTCGAAGATGTAAACTCTGTTGAGGAATTAAGTCTCTGTTGGAACGAGATCATTTGAAGGTATCTTCTTAATGATTATTCTGTGGGGATATGATCCTGTGAAACCGGCTTTATGGGAAGACATGGATGTCTTGAACGCTGCCCCCAGTGATTATAGTAATTGCCATTCCTGGACTTGTATTGATTGGAACACATCAATGAGTATTGATCGAAGTGTTGAACATGCCTTGCATAGCTTTTCCCCAGCTATTAGGGAATTTGAAGAGGTTCGCCTCGCGAGGACCTTATGAGATGTGTACTATGGGCGACATACCCCTAGTACTTAGTATGATGCCCCTGACTGATCGGAAAGTAGTTTGAAACCCACTTGGGATGTATGCCTTTGACTGTTTGGCATTTGAGAGATTCTTGGAATCTTGACCTGATTGCCCCAGATTGATTGGGCAAAACGTGCCATGCCCCTTGTATACGTAGGAGACATTGCTTCTTGGAGTGATCTTTGTTGGTCGGAGTAACTTTGAGTCATTAGTCATACCCTGTGCAGATTCTTTCTGTTGCTAACATTTGAAATTATGTAGCAGAATATGTTTAATAATGAATTCATGAGATGCAATGCATATGTCTGTCTTGAGTGTTTGAAAAACATTAAAACAGGAGATGTAAAAGCATGATGTGATTTTTGTAAAAACCAGATATCAACTTAGCACTTTTGGTAAACCTAAAGGGGTCAGGATACCTTTTTGGTGACAGTATGTTTTCGAACTAACCATGCTTCAGTTAGGACTTTCAAGGGTTGTAACGTGGCTTGGTTCACGGTTTAAGAAACAAAAAATAATGGCTCAAAAATTTATTTTCACCCATTCCAACCTTCGTGATGTTCTTCGGTCCTATGCTCAGTTAACTTTGCGTTTAAGTCTTTAGCGAAGCCTGAAGTCGTAACATTGACATTTTGATGATGGTTAAAGTATCAAAGGTTTAATTTGGACAGGCAGTCATCTTTTGTTGTAATACTTTCTTTTGTCGAGGATTTGTAGTGACCTCTTTTGAAATGTTTTCTTTTGTCGAGGATTTTTTAGCAACCTCCTTTTTTACTTTGTTATCCCTAACTTTTGCCTGAACTTTTTATTTTGAGATTACAATCAGCGGGATGTTTTCAGTTTCATATAAGTCTCCTTCATAGGTTTTGACTTAATATCTTTTCCTTTTGATAGATGTTGACTGCCTGACTGAATGATTACAAGAAACCATCATTATTTGTGTAAAAGCGTACTGGCATGACTAAGTTAACTGAGTAACTACCCTGCCCAAGGTTATGATCAAAGGTTTTAAATTGTTCAAGAAAGAAAACTCCTACGCCTTAGGCTCAAAGGGGTTGACAAGGGATTAACATCCTTATATCTCCATTGTTTAGGAATTGAAACAATGCTTATACATCGTCAACATAGTCCGTTCAAAAGCATACTGTATGAGGTTGCGGTATCATTTTTCGTCATCCTCCCTCATAAGGCTTACAACTTAGCAGGAGTTGAATATCACAAAACATATGCAAAGTAAAGACATAATTTAAAATGAGTGATGGCGAAATAATTTATTCAAGACAAACATATGCAATGCACTAATGATGATTATTAGAACAGATAATGTCTATCATAAGTCGAATGTTTAAACAAACAGAATAGAAATCGCAAATGAAAGTATAACTAATGATCCAAAAGTGCATCCTTCTAGACGTTAATCAGTCTTGTCGTGACTAGGCGTGGAAGCGGTGATCACCACATGAGTCTTAGGAGGATTGAACTCAACTTCACCAGCATCAATCATGTCTTGGATCTTATTCTTCAGTGTCCAACAATTATTAGTGTCATGTCCATGACTATTAGAGTGATATGCACATCTCGCATTGGGATTATAGCTGCGAGCGGAAGTATTAGGATTCTTAGGGGGATCCTTTTAAAGTAATCAACTCTGACTTCAGCAAGTGTTGTAATGCCTGAGCCAGTGACATGTTGATCTTTGTGAACTGACGCTTAGGTGCATCTGGCTTGTGTCGTTGTTGTGGAACTGGTGCAGAGATCAGAATTGTCCCCACAGACTGGTTGCGTTTGTTACGACTTTTCTGATTGTGCACAGCATTAGCCATGTAAGGCTTCTCAAGTGAGTTGAAGTCAATGATCTTGTCATTAATGAGATCTTGAATCTTGTGCTTCAATTGCCAACAATCCTCTATATCATGACTGTGGACCTCCGTTTTTTCGGGCCATACCTCTGAGCGGGAGAGATACGTGAACTGACTCTTTTTTATCGCTTATGCTTTCGCATTTTTGAAAATTCACAGAGTCGCCACCGACCTTTTATTTTATCCAATTAAGGAAAGGTTTATAAAAGAAACAGAAAAAAGACCTTTAAGAAATTCTGGGTAAGGGGGTAGGTTATACAAAGGGAAGGTGTTAGCACCCTTTGTATCCATGGTTATCCATGGGCTCTTAAGTTTGCTTAGCTCACTTGTTTTTCGATCACTTTTCAATTGCTTTAAAATGCTCATATGTGGTTTCAAATACCTTTGTAAATTGAATTTGTAATGATCCTTGTGCGGATGTATACAAAATGTTTGTTTATCTTTCGAAAGATGTTTTGAAAAGAACGTTAACTTTGTAATGATCCGTGTTTGGATGTATACAAAATATTGTCTTTTTGGAAAGTTTTGTTTTGAAAAACAACAGTGTATGAGAATTTTGTTTGTTTTGATTTGAGCAAGCAAACTAGGAGGTCTACCCTGAGTTGTAAGGTCTTTATCCTATTTCCTTTAAAAATCTATCCTTTCACCGGATACAAACAAAAGGTTCGATTTTGTACTCGAAACAGCAGAATTTTGACTTTGATTTTGAAAAGAATGAGAAGGGATTACCTTAAAAGGTGCAAGTGTGATTGTGATTGGATTCAGATATTTTATCTTTGAAGTTAGTGATCTAACGGTTCAATTTTATCTTTGACATACACGCAGTTTATATTTGCTGGAAATTAAAATGCGGAAATGTAAAGTGCGGAAAGTAAATCTACGCTATTACATCGATTGTGCAGAAAATGTAAACTAAGCCTATTTACATGAACTTAACAACCTATACATTTATCTAGGAATTTTAAATAGCAAGAAAATAAATAGAGATGTTTTGGATTTTTTTTATGATTGATTTTAATTATAATTAATGCATGATTAATTAAATTAAAATGAAGAGAGAAAAAAAAGATGAAAATAGATTTAAACCTAGAAATTAAGTTTAAAATATGTACAAAATATTTGTCAATTAATTTTAAAGCAAAACTAATTTTTTTGGAATTTTTAAAATTGATTTGGGATTTATTAAGCTAATTAAAACATAATTATGCAAATAATTATACAAATAATTAAAAGTTAAAGAGAAAATTATTCAAAATATGTACAAAATTAGTTTATAGTATATAAACAATATTTAATATAAAGAACAATTTTTTTAATGATTTTTTGATTGGTTAAGATAATTAAAAAGCAAATATATAAACATATACTAATTAATTATGCAAAATATTGAAATTAGAAAGAAAAATAAAATATTTTTATTTCAGAAAATAAAACATTATTTTAGAAGTCTAAAAATATTTTTTGTGTATTTTTTGGATTTTTAAAACTATTTTTAATTAATTTTGCAAAGAAATTAAAATAAAATAGAAAATAAAAGGATACTGATCAGATGTGGAAATTCCATAAAGTCCATGGTATGGGGATTCATTCTGATGCGTTGGATGAGTCATTAAATGAGATCTGATGGCTCAGATGGTGAGGGACCACCACTTATGACGCGCCTGCAAACACTGAAACCAAGGGTTATATTTAAAAAAACGTGCGCGTCTGATCCAATAGGGGGAAGACACGTCTTCATCTTCAACCTCCAGACACCTCTTTTAACAGCGCTTTTATGAGAGAAGCGCTGTAATTGATGAGCTTCAAACCTGCAAAATAGCGAATAGGGGTAAACCTGAAAAGAAATTTGGCGCGACATGTTCATTCAACTGGGTTTGGCTCACTGAGTTTGAATGTGCCATCAATTTCACCTAATTTTGCTTCTAATGGAAAGCCCCAAAATTTAGTTTATGAACCCTAGAATGGTATCTTCCTATATAAGCAACCAAACCTTAATTAAGTGTCCAGAAATGATCAGGACATCAAACTAAGCTCAAATATATGTCTACATCTTGTTAAATATGCATGTATTATGAGATACGAATTGGTTTTTGTTTGAACAAATCGTGACCTGTAGTGCTTGATTCAGTGAGTTTCAAAGCTTGCAGATGATCTGGATAGGTTCAGTGAAGTTCAAGGAACGTGTTTGAGTGTTTACTTTGTATTAAAACTAGCTTAAACTTAGAATTCGAATTTCAAAATTCTTTGAATATTTTAAGATGTTACAAGTGTGTTACAAGCAAGAGTTTTTCTCTCAATTCGTTCTCTCTTGATTACTGAAGCATGCTAGCTCTTTTATAAGCATTGAAGTGCTTAGAAGATAAGCTAAGAAGCATTTATGCCTTTGTTGGAATCTTGACTTTTTCCACATGTGTAGCTTGGCATTTAAGCCACTATGGCTTGATTTTCTTCTCTCCCTCTGCTGTACTTTGGCTTGGGACAGAGTTGAATGATTCTCTTGATGAGTCATGCTTGGAATTCAAGCTATCCATTATCCTTCCATTTTTCTTTTTTTATTTAATCTTAAAATAAGATAAAATTAAGCCAAAAATGGATAAAAATGATGTGGGCTTTGTCTTGGTCGTGGGAGGCCCATAATAACATGGCAAACATGTTTGCACCATGAAAACTTGGCCCCATTTGGAAAAAATGCATTTTTGAGCAATGTTGGTTTTTATGCATTTTCCAAAATTTAGCCAACTTCAACAAGGTGTAAATCCCTCAATTTTTGTCATATGAAGGAGTTCTTGCACTTTTTGGAAACCTCAAAGAGTCCTCTAACCAATGTCTTATGTCTCATGTCAGAATGATTTTTGATGCTCCTTGGGTGTCCTTTTGAAAAAAGTGTCTTTTTGTTGACTTTGAAAATGACCTGTAATGTCTTTGGTCATATTTTTCAAATGGTGAATGAAATGACCATGAGATCAATTGCATTTGAAAGATAATTGAATTTCCTTCAAAATGAGCTTTGGTTTGAATTTTTTGGATGAAGGATGAGAGAGTTATGACCAGTCAAAGTTGAGTTGACTTTTCAGGCAAAAACCCTAATTTTGAATCTTAGGGTTTTGTTGATTTTTGATCTTTCCTTGATGAATTATGATCATCCAATGATCAAATGATTAATCCTTTGACAAAATATGGACTTTGACAAAAAATTTCATTTTTGACTGTCTGTTGACTTTTTGGTCAAACGGGTCGTCTGTTGACTGTTTGAGCTGCTGACGGTGCGTCTGAGTGAATTGAAGTTTGAAAATTTGTATGATGGTACTTTGAGATATATGGATGTGCATGAAATCCATTTGAGGTCTCAAAAACTTGTTTCTCCTGTAAAAACAAGAAAACCCTAGTCAGGGACTATTTGTGTAGGAGATAGTTAAGTGTACCTGATTTTTGTGCAGTGTTGAGTCTCTGCTAATCGCGTGATATTCAGAAGACTTCTAGAACAAAAATCTTGGAATTTTGAATTGTAAAAGATTGATTTGATTGATAGTACAAAACACTGAGAATTGTACTACCAGCAGTTTGGCTGTCAACTGACAGTTCAGGTATTGACGTAGCAGTTAGAGTGAAAAATCAACAGTCAAAGTTAATTTTCTTTTTTTGTTGTTTTTGTTTTTGTTTTATGTGAAAAATGAAAGTTTATTTACATGACTTGTTAACAAAAACACAGACATAATAAATAACTAATATTTACTGTATGCGGGCAAAATTACCGATAATAACCCTGAAAATCATTTAATGCACAGAAACATGAATATTTGACTGGCAGAAAACACACAAAATATTATCTGAGTAATTAAGCAATATTATGACAAATAGTACAACATTTAATACTGACAGTACAAATATTACATACTATATTGAACAGTACAACGAATAAACGGTACATTTAAGAAATAAGAAATACGGCAAATTTTAAGAATGACGATTGATAACCCATGCTACAAATAGTAACATGTAGATGATTGGGAGCATAAGCATCCCAGGTCCACAGTGTTCCGGGCTATGTAGACAGAAGAAAGACATGATCACCGTAGCAATGGTGATGACCATAAGAAAACACGTTTCCTACCGCTTCGCCATTTTGTCGGGGAAGAAGAAAGGATGGATTATGAAGTAGCAATTTGAGAGATGAATTAGAATTTGATGTGAGATTTTTATGAAAAAATGAGAGGTATTTATAGAGTGGAAAGAAGGATAGAGACGTTGGGGAATGATGTGATTCCGTACAAAAGGAGAATTTGAGTGGAAGTAAGATTTGAAAGAAAGTGTATGATAGTGTTGGGAAAAAGAGAGATGTAGAGAATAAAGTTAGGATTTGATTTTTGAAAAAGAGATTTGAAAAGATTTTTGAAAATAATGGAATATAGTACAAAAATTAGTGGGAAACAAAAGATAATAATAATCTACTTGTTACCAGTACAGTCTGAGTTTCCTGATTTTGCGCCTGCAAAAAGATTTAACTCGATACCAATTATGTCAGTACTATTTATCTGTAAATAAATAAAATAGCATGTGTGAAGTAATAAACAGTATTTGGCGTTTGCGTAAGAATAAATTCAACTGCAAGCCAAATTACTGTATAAGAAAAATTCTAAAAACTAAGTATTTCATATGTCAGGATATTTGTTGAAATAAAAATCCATGATTATATGAGACTCTTAATTTTCAGATTGGAGTTTTCTTGAAAAAAGATGCGGGCAAATTTTGGGGTATAACAGTTGCCCCTATTCAATCTTCTTAAACCTGAAGAGATTGTCTGAAATCTGAAGGTAGAAGATGATTGAATATTTAGATGCCCTGAAAATTTGCACTTACCTTGATCAGAAGAGATGTTGGAAGTTGCATTTGAATGTCGTCTGCGAAATGTTGTTGGCAGATTGGAACATTACCTGAGATGGGCTTTCAGATGCCACCTGGTAAATGGGTTGAGGGTTTGTTCATCAGAATGAATCCATTGATTATATCTTGATGAAGGATTTGAAAGTCTTTGTGTTGACTGTTTCGGAACCGTCCAAGGTTACCGCTTTAAGTCTAGGAGGATGATTGCTACGGAACTTGTCCAAAGTTTGTCCTGCTTTAGATTTTGAAAGTTGATCATTGTGGAACCGTTTGAGGTATCAGCTTTAGATCTTTGATGTTAGATCATTCTTGAACCGTCTGAGGTATCGACTTTAGATCTTCAATGTTAGATCGTTCTGGAACCGTCTGAGGTATCAACTTTAGATCTGCAGTGTTAGATCGTTCTGGAACCGTCTGAGGTATCAACTTTAGATCTGTGATGTTAGATCGTTCTGGAACCGTCTGAGGTATAAACTTTATATCTGCAATGTTAGATCGTTCTGGAACCGTCTGAGGTATCAACTTTAGATCTACGATGTTAGATTGTTCTGGAACCGTCTGAGGTATCAACTTTAGATCTGCAATGTTAGATCGTTCTGGAACCGTCTGAGGTATCAACTTAGATTTGTGATGTTAGATCGTTCTGGAACCGTCTGAGGTATCAACTTAGATCTGCGATGTTAGATCGTTCTGGAACCGTCTGAGGTATCAACTTTAGATCTGCAATGTTAGATCGTTCTGGAACCGTCTGAGGTATCGACTTAGATCTGCGATGTTAGATCGTTCTGGAACCGTCTGAGGTATCGACTTAGATCTGTGATGTTAGATCGTTCTGGAACCGTCTGAGGTATCAGCTTTAGATCTTCGATGTTAGATCGTTCTGGAACCGTCTGAGGTATCAACTTTAGATCTGCAATGTTAGATCGTTCTGGAACCGTCTGAGGTATCAACTTTAGATCTGCAATGTTAGATCGTTCTGGAACCGTCTGAGGTATCAACTTTAGATCTGCGATGTTAGATCGTTCTGGAACCGTCTGAGGTATCGACTTAGATCTGTGATGTTTGTTTTTGAGTTGATAAGTGATCAGAATGAATCTTCGGCTTGATTATATCTGAGAGAACCGTTCATGGAACTCAGGTGAATACTGCATGTGATTGAGAACATCTTTGTTGAAGATATCTGTCTACCTGAAAAATCAAGTTAGCGATATGCAATGTTTATGATGCATGTAATGTGAGCTAAAGGAGAAATAGGCATGTTATGTTGTGTATGAATATGCGCATGATGCATGATGTATGATGTATGATGTATGATGTATGATGTATGATGTATGAATGTGAATATGAATACGAATGTCAAGCTTCTATTTGGGAAAATAAATTTCCATCAGTCATCTGGATATGACTATATTGTGATTGTTGATGATCTTTTGTCTTGTTTGAGTACCCTCGGCTGGGGAAATTCTTTGAGAACCATGGTACTCTGTTGAAGGATCTTTGACTATCACTTGGGAATGAAAGGTAGCTGGAAGTTCTGATACCCTTTCAAATGGGAATGAGGAAGATGCATAATCCTCCGATGCACTATCTGACCCAGTCCGGGTGCGGGGATCACACCTTCTGAAGATAGTAATCTGGAACAACCCTGCTGGGGGATAAGACTTCTTTTGAAGAGAAAATCTTTTTGAGGAATTTGCTGAGAAATGCGCTTCTCTTGGGGATTTTCTTCTGATGGGATGATGTCCAGATAATTGGGGCATTACCTGAATGCTATTCCTTTTTTTCCTGGTAAACATCAATCATATTCAAATGCACATGTTCATTCAGAATTATCATTGGGACGTTTACGTATTTAAAACAGAAAAAGTGAAAATAGTGATTTTTGAGCCTAAGCTGCATTGATTTTTGAAAAAGAGCCATGATAGGCTGATTAGCACAGGGAGACAACAATCCTAGAAGTAGGAAACTGTCATAAAGTTTTGGAAAATATTTATAAAGATAAATAGCTATGTGAAAACAATCCAGTCAAGTTTCAATTCTGCTATTGCCAATCTGTCTTCGAGCATCTCATCCCTCACTTGTTGGAAGAAAGTGATTGGACTGATCGGTGTCTTTGAGGTGTTGAATCTTGATGGTGAGTAGGCAGCTAAACGGAACATAGTTGTATGCATCATTCCCTAACTTTTGCCTAGGCTGCCCTTTCAGGTTTTCAGCCTACCGGGATAGTATTTGTTTAGTCTCTAATTTTTGCCTGGACCGCCCTTTCGGGTTTTCAATCCACCGAGACGCTCATTTTTTGCCTAAGTTGCCCTTTCAGGTTTTCAACTTAGCGAGCTGTTTTTTTCTTTTTAAGCGAAGTATTTTTTGACTATGTCAGCATTCACCGGGTGTGGGAAATCCTCGCCATCCATGGTGGTAAGCAACATGGCGCCGCCGGAGAATATTTTCTTGATTATGAATGGTCCCTCGTAGGTGGGAGTCCATTTGCCTCTGGGATCACCTTGTGGTAAGATGATGCGTTTGACAACCAAGCCACCAGTTTGGTATGCTTGACTTTTGACTTTTTTGTTGAAGGCTTTGATCATACGCTTTTGGTATAGCTGACCATGACAAATAGCTGCGAGCCTTTTCTCATCAATCAAGTTTATCTGGTCCAACCGTGTTTGAATCCAATCGTCTTCGTCTAGATTGGCTTCTTTCATAATCCTTAGGGAAGGAATCTGAATTTCAATTGGAAGAACTGCCTCCATACCATAGACTAAGGAGAATGGAGTTGCCCCTGTTGAAGTACGCGCAGATGTGCGATAACCATGAAGAGCAAAAGGTAACATCTCATGCCAGTCTTTGTAAGTTACTGTCATTTTTTGTATGATTTTCTTGATGTTCTTGTTGGCAGCTTCCACCGCGCCGTTCATCTTTGGTCGATATGGAGAAGAATTATGATGTTTGATCTTGAACTGTGTGCAAAGTTCAGTAATCATTCTGTTGTTTAGATTTGTGCCATTGTCCGTGATAATCTGTTCAGGGATGCCGAACCGACAAATGAGATTGTATTTGATGAACAGGGCCACCACATTCTTGGTAACAGAAGCAAATGAAGCTGCTTCTACCCACTTTGTGAAGTAGTCAATAGCGACCAGGATAAAGCGATGTCCGTTGGAGGCAGTAGGTTTGATTTCTCCAATCATATCAATACCCCACATTGCAAAAGGCCAAGGAGCCGTCAGGATGCTTAATGGAACTGGAGGTACATGTACTTTGTCAGCATATATCTGGCATTTGTGACAGGTTCGGGAGTGATGATGGCAGTCTGTTTCCATGGTAGACCAGTAATAACCCGCTCTAAGGATCTTTTTAGCCATTGTATGTCCACTGGAATGAGTACCGAAGGCACCATTGTGTATTTCTTCCATGATCTGTTCTGCTTCCTTCTTGTTTACACAGCGAAGTAAAGTCGAGTCATGGTTGCGTTTGTATAAGGTTCCATTGCTTAGAAAGAATTTGGCAGCAAATCTCCTTAGAAACTTTCTGTCGTTAATGGATGCCCCTTCAGGGTACTCCTGAGCTTCGAGATATCTTTTTACTTCATGGAACCATGGTTTTTCTTCTGTTCCCTCGGTATTGATCTCATTGCAATATGATGGTTCATCTTGCCTGTAAATGGTGATCATAGGCGCCTCGTTGTCCCACCTGACTTTGAACATAGATGACATGGTAGCTAAAGCATCAGCTAGTTGATTTTCCTCGCGTGGGATGTGTTCGAAAGTGATTTCTTCGAAGTAAGGAATCAAACTCAGCACATATTCTTTGTAAGGAATTAGATTTGGGTGCTTTGTGTCCCATTCCCCTTTGACTTGGTAGATTACCAAGGCCGAGTCTCCGTAGACTTCCAGGAATTTGATTCTTAGATCGATTGCAGCTTTAAGACCCAGAATACATGCTTCGTATTCGGCTATATTGTTAGTGCAATTGAAGCATAACCTGGCAGTGAATGGTGTATGACCTCCTGCGGGGGAAATGATCACAGCTTCGATGCCATTGCCAAGTGCATTAGAAGCTCCGTCAAAAACCATAGTCCACCGGGATCCTGGCTCGGGTCCTTCTTCTGGTCCTGGTTGTTTGTAGTCATTGACTAGCATAATGTCTTCGTCTGGGAAGTCAAAGTTCAATGCTTGATAATCAGCCACTGCTTGATGAGCCAGATGATCAGCTACCACACTTCCTTTGATTGCTTTTTGTGAAGTGTATTGAATGTCATATTCTGTTAAGATCATTTGCCATCTTGCTATTCTTCCTGAGAGAGCAGGTTTTTCGAACACGTATTTGATGGGACCCATCTTGGAGATTAGGAAAGTGGTGTGATTTAGCATGTACTGTCTTAGTCGGCGAGCCGCCCAAGCTAAGGCACAACAAGTTTTTTCGAGTAGTGAGTATCTTGTTTCACAATCGGTAAACTTTTTGCTAAGATAGTAGATTGCGTGCTCCTTTCGGCGGGATTCGTCATGTTGTCCTAGTACACACCCCATTGAGTCTTCTAACACAGTTAGGTACATTATCAGAGGTCTGCCTTCCACAGGTGGCAACAAGATTGGAGGTTTTTGGAGATATTCTTTGATTTTGTCAAAGGCTAACTGGAATTTGTCATTCCACCTTTCCACTTGATCTTTCTTCAACAGTTTGAAGATCGGCACACAAGTAGTAGTCATGTGGGCAATAAATCGGGCGATGTAATTTAGACGTCCCAAGAATCCTCTGACTTGTTTCTCGGTACGAGGTATAGGCATTTCTTGAATGGCTTTAACCTTGGCGGGATCAACCTCAATACCTTTGCTGCTGACGATGAAACCTAAGAGTTTGCCGGATCTTACTCCAAAGGTACACTTATTTGGGTTCAGTCGCAACTTGTATTTCTTGAGTCTGTCAAACAACTTGTGTAAATGACCCAGATGTTCTTCCTCGGTGTTGGATTTTGCAATCATGTCATCGACATACACCTCTATTTCTTGATGAATCATATCATGAAATAGCGCTACCATTGCACGTTGATAGGTTGCTCCTGCGTTTTTCAGACCAAAGGGCATTACTTTGTAACAAAAGGTTCCCCAGGGTGTTGTGAAGGTTGTTTTTTCATGTCTTCGGTTGCCATCTTGATTTGATTGTACCCTGAGAATCCGCCCATAAAGGAGAATACCTTGCATTGTGCGGTATTGTCAACCAGTACATCGATGTGTGGTAAAGGGAAATCATCTTTGGGGCTTGCCTGGTTCAGATCTCTGTAGTCCACGCACATTCTGACTTTCCCGTCTTTTTTAGGTACAGGCACGATGTTAGCTATCCAAGAAGGATAACTTACAACTTTTAGGAATCCGGCATTGAACTGTTTTTCAACCTCGTCTTTGATCTTTTTTGACATATCAGGCCTACTCCTTCGTAGTTTCTATTTGACTGGAATGCTACCTTCTTTGATTGGCAGGCGATGAACTACAATGTCCGTGTCAAGGCCTGGCATATCTTCATAGGACCATGCGAATATCTCGACGTAGTCTTGCAGCATTTGAATCAGTCTTTGCTTAATGCTGTGTTCTAAATCAGCCCCTATTTTGACTTCTTTCTTTTCTTCGTTGCTGCCCAAGTTGATGACCTCAATTGGCTCCTCGTGAGGCTGTATGGCCTTGTCTTCTTGTTCTAGCAGCCTTGCAATTTCTCTTGGCACTTCACAATCTTCCTCACTTTCGTCCTCAGTTTGGTAGATCGGACTTTCAAAGTCATGACGGGCAATAGCAGAATCGTTGTTGACTGGATCCAGAGTGTATGTGAATCTGCATGTTAGTTATGTGAGTGTGTGTGAAAAAACATAGCTATTTGAAAGCGAAGAAAGAAAGAAAAAGGATCACAAAATTTTAAATATGCAAGTGTCCCATGATTTTATTGAATGCACATGATCATGATATGATAAGCCCTTATAGAAGGGCCAGTGTGCTTTGGGCAAGGCACACGGCTTTCAGGCTCATGGTTCGATTGTTCAGGAACCATTTTTATCTTTGCACAATATACACAAAGAAAACAGGAAATGGCATTTACTCCTGGTCAAAGGAGATCACATCCTCAGCTTTCCAGTTGTTCAATCCACTGTTGTGAGCAGGGAGTATCCAGCTGTTCCAGTTGCAGTTGTCTTCTTCATCTTCCACAGCATTGATTTCATTAGTGGGAAAATGAACCGGTGATCCTTCGGGATAAGTGATATACTCTGCTAGATACGAGAGCCCAGGCTGAGATATCTCTGTTGGCTGAGCAAGGTGCTCGATAAGGCCGTCCCATGCAGTCGGGATGATGTTTTGAATAGAGAATTGTGCATCCTGATGAGGAGTGTATGCTGACAGAAAGCAACCCTCGTTATTTGGTATTTCCCTGGCTTCTTCAAAAGTGAAATTGTCATCGTAATGTTCATCCCATCCAGTTGGGACAATGTCCTTCATAGCAATTTGTGAGCTCGGAGGAGCGGAATATTTCACCCTATAGTCATATTTGCCGCTGGGTTATCCTAGCGTGTCCCATACTTCTTTGGGTGGATTTTGATATTGCTCAGTGACGGGACTTGTGAAACTTTCGTCATTTTCAATTTGATCACCCCATCCATTCGGGGTAATGTCTTCCATAGCAACATAAGAATTCTGAGGTGCAGTATACTGATAATTATACCCGTCACTTAGTTCTCCCACAGCATCCCACATTCCCATGGAAATGGGTGGAATCTCATCTGGATATGGCTGAATGATATGGTCAAAGAACACTCCTTCATCTTCAATAGCGTTTACTTCTTGGCTGACGAAGTGTGACATTAATCCTCCAGAACGAGGACCTTGATCATTCTTTTGATCTTCACTATCATAGCCCAGGCCTAGCTCGTCAGACTTGCAGGGTATATCGGGAAGCTGTCCCCATACTGTGCAATCACCCTGTTCAATCATGGCTTTGGCATCTTTGAGAGAAGCCATAGTTGTAGTTGGAGTAGCAGGAATATGCTTGGTGGTAGAGACATCTGGGGAGACCACCTCAAATGATTGGCATGGAGTTTCGATGAATTCGTCCTCCAACTCAACATATTTGGAATTGCTTAGGTGACTAACCACATATTCCTCTTCGCCATAGACTGTGACAATCTTTCCTTTTACTGGATATTTTAACTTCTAATGCAGGGTAGAAGTTACAGCGTTTGCCCCATGTATCCAAGGGCGTCCAAGTAAACAGGAATAGGCGGGGTGAATTTCCATTACGTAAAAGATAGAATCAAAGATCTGAGAACCCACTCTGATTGGGAGATTCACTTTTCCGTATACCGTTCTTGTTGACCCGTCAAAGGCTCTTACCACAACATCACTTGGTTGTAACACAATTCCTTCGAAGTCAAGCTTTCTAGTACTGTTTTCGGTAACACGTTCAAAGAAGAACCGTTATCTACTAGCACATGAGATAAAGTGGTGCCATTACATTCAATGGAGATATGTAGGGCTTTGTTGTGATTTTTTCCAGCAGGGGTTAGATCCACATCAGAGAAATCGAGACCATTGTTCACGGTTAGATTGGCAACACAATTCTCAAATTGGTCGACTGAGATCTCTTGAGGCACATGCGCAGCTTTAAGGAACTTCATCAGAGCTTTGGCATGAGCTTCTGAATATTTTAGCAGAGATAGCATTGAGATTTTTGAAGCGGTGTGCCCTAGTTGCTCAACAATATTGTAATCACTCTTGCAGATGATTTTCAATATTTCCTCCATTTCTTGCTTTGATGGATCCCCAGCAGTGATCTCCACCGGGGTTTGAACTTGTTCAACTTGTGGCTCTTTGCCTCGAGCGTTGTTATCTTGATTAGGAACTGGGACTCGGACTGGACCAGCAGCAACATTTGGAGAAATTTCTGGTGAAAAGATTCTTCCACTTCTCGTGATCTTGCTGGTACCCACAATATTACCCACAGTTGGAGTAGTTAACTTTGCGGCCTCTTCAGTCGAGGTACCCTGCTTAACTCCATGGACATAAACATTAGTGTCGTATCCCCATGGGACAGCTTTGTCTGAGGAATATGGAAATGGAGTTGGACTAGCAATGACTATTGATGCTACTTTTAGTGTAGCAGAAATTTTGAATGGAGCCTTAGCAGAGATTTTGAATGGTAAGCTGGAGATCACTGAGGCATCCTCTATTCTCATTCTGTTTGCAAAGACTCCGCACAGCACGTCCATAGAAGGGAGCCTCTCAAACATAATGATACGACGATCCATCCACTTTTGAATTCCCATTCTTAGATTTTCACAACCATTGGGCAGGTATGAGCAATAAAAGCAGTCGGGGTCACACCCTGGAAAATAACCAGCTTGGATTAGCTTTCCTTTGACTTCGCAGAGTGGAGTTGATAATTCGTTCACATCATAGATGTAAACAGTGTCCAGGATAACATTAACAGTTTTGTCATGCTTTGGCATAGGTGCAGTGATGACATTTGGAGTTTCTGGAGGATCGAACTCAATTTCCCCAGCATCTATCATATCTTGTATTTTATTTTTCAAGGCCCAGCAGTGATCTGCGTCATGTCCTGGACAGTTTGAGTGATAGGCACATGTCGCATCAGGGCGATAATTCGGAGAGGAAGTGTTGACATTCTTTGGAGGACCTTTTAATGTGATCAGATCTGCTTTTAACAAGTGCTGCAATGCCTGAGAGATTGGCATTTTTATTCTGGTGAAATTTCTTCTTGGTGCATCTGGTTGACGCGTATATTTTGGCTGTTGATCTTTTTGAGGTGCAGATGCGGAGATCAGAACTGCCCCTACAGATTGATGCTGCTCACTTTTGCGACTTTTCTGAATTTGTGTTGCATTGACCTCATTTCTCCCGCTGATGGGCCTTTTTGTAGTACCAGAGGAGGAACCTATTTGAATTTTTCCATTTTGAATGCCACTTTCGACACGTTCTCCGGTCAGTATCAGGTCAGTGAAACCTGATGATGAGCTTCCCAGCAAATGGCTATAGAAAGGGCCAGTTAAAGTGCCCATGAACATGTCGATTAGTTCGCGATCAGATAAGGGTGGTTGAACCCTTCCAGCCATATCTCTCCACTTTTGTGCATATCCTTTGAAACTTTCTTTTGGTCCCATAGACATGCCCCTTAGTTGAGTACGGGTTGGCGCAAGATCAGCATTGTATTGGTACTGTTTGTAAAAAGCAGCAGCTAATTCTTCCCAAGTATGAACCTTGGTATTTTCCAGCTGGTAGTACCACTCGAGTTGTGTACCCGACAGACTTTCTTGGAAGAAGTGAATTCACAATTTGTTATCTGTTGTATGAGGTTGTATCTTCCTCACATAGGATCTCAGATGTAGTTTCGGGCAAGAAACTCCATCATATTTTGCAAAGACAGGAACTTTGAATTTTGGAGGGATAACAACATCCGAGATGAGCCCCAGATCATTGAAATCTAAACCCGATACCTTTTGTATCTCCATAGCTTTCATACGGTCTTCCAGCTGTTGGTATTTGTCATCATCCGGTTCGTCCCCAGAATGATCATCTTCTTCATTTGAAGAGAGAGAGAGGGTTTAGCAGAACCCTGGTTGCTTTGATTGTCTTCTTGTTCACCATCATCGACTGTTTCAGGGATCGGTGGCTTTTTGAACCTTTTGACTGGGATTTTGATCTTCCTTTTCAGGTGACTCAAGCCTACAGATCCTTTGGGCTTCTTTTTCTTCTTGATTATCAGGGCTTTCAGTTCTTGTTGCCCCTTTGCCAGTTCCAGAATTGCCACTTGAACTTGGGCATTCTGTTCTTCGAGGTTCTTGATGCTTGTCTCAGATTCCATCTCTTCTGACTGAAATAAACAGCGAGGAGATGAGAAATCCGTCATGAGAACCTGTTACGCAATGTGTATGACTGGATGCAATGTATATGCAAATGTATGAAATGTATATGCAATGTATATGAATGCAATGTATGTGAATGCAGTGTATATGAATGAAATGTGTGTGCAATATTTTCAAGGATCTTAGAGTTTAGATTTGTTAAAGAAGAAACAAACATTAGTTAATCAATTTATTCTCTTTTTTTCTTTGCCTCATTTGGGCTTACAAGACAGAAATAAAATAAATGATCCTTCAGGTTTCCCATGGACGCTTTCTCTTTGCCCCCAGGAATGTGTTGATCTGCTGTTCTTCTTGAAGCTGTCCGGTGAGCTCCAATATCCTTCTCTCATAGTCCTGACAGTGTGCTTTGAAGGTGTCTCTTTCCTCTTTTAGTTGAACCCAAGATTTTTGCAACTCTTCTAGGTCAGTTGGCATATCCGGGTGTAGAATAACTTGGGGTTCGTCTCCTTCGACCTTTGGCTCAATAGTCACAGGTAGAATAGCGGGATATGGCATCATGAGTTTCTGAGCATGAGTGCGGACCCTTCTGAGGTAAGGTTCCATAGGGATAGAATTCCATTGCCCCAAAGTTTTGCTTTCTATTCTATAGACACTGTCCCATGCATGTATGAAACTTCGTCGGTGTCTATGAGAATCATTCTCGTAATCAAACACAATGCCACGGATAATCATGTCATGAGGACCGTTGCTCCTTGCATATCCGAATTGGCGTAGAGCTAAAGAGGGATTGTAAGTGATGCCTCCTTTGATGCCAAGGAGGGGCACATTAGGGTACTCTCCACAATGATCAATGATAGTAATGTCTCTTTGAAAGAAGTTGTTCCACCGGATATCTGAATGAGACAAAGACATAATCCTGCGAGACCATTGCATTCTTTGTTCATTTCTCAACACTGATCGGGGAAGATGAAATGTAAACCACCTAGCCAGTAGTGGTATACAGCACATGAGAGTTCCTCGTTTCTTCATGGTACGAGTGTGTAGAGAATGTAGAATGTCTCCCAGCAATGTTGGTACCGGGTTACGGATTAGGAAAAGGTTGATGATGTGTACACTTATGAACTGGTCGGGATTTGGGAATAAAACCAAACCATAGATCAAAAGGGCCATAACCTCCTCAAAAGCTGGATAACTTTTGTTTTCTAGCAGTAGTCGAGCCTTTTCCAATAAGAATTTAGCAAGCAAACCCTTAACTCCACTCTTTGTTTCCCAATTGGACTCGATTTCTGATTTTCGCAGATGTAAAGCAGCAGCAATGACTTCAGGTTTTGGAATCCTTTCTAAACCAGTGAAAGGTAATTGATTTCAAACAGGCAATCCAATTAGTTCAGAGAATTCTTCCAAAGTGGGTACCAACTGGTAATCAGGAAAGGTAAAGCAATGATGTTCAGGGTCAAAGAACTGGAACAGGACCCGTATCATGTCTTCTTCAAATTTTGAGGTAACCAAATGGAGTAGGTGACCATGCCTTTCGGTGAATTGAACATTCGTGGGGAATTCTGACACTAAGTCTTTTAGTTCAGATGGTACCGTTGAGATGTTGATTCGGATGTAATCTCGGGTGGCGGGAGCCATTACCTGCAAAAACAAAGGTAAACTCTTTGATCCTTGAAGTGTTTTGTGAGAAAATGATATGCTTATGATGCAAACATGTGGCACATAAAAACAAATCAAACAATAGCCTTAGGTTTAAAGGCTTGCATGGAGCTGATAGGTGATACCCTCCCCACTGAAGTTGAGTTGGTTAAAACCTGTCCTAGAATAGTATTCGGGTTCTATGATCCTTGGAAGTAACATCTCAATACGGCGCTTGAGCGGACGATCAAAATATTCCTCGAGGATAACTAACTTCGATCAATTTCAAAGCTAGCCACTTAATAGGCCATAAGTCAAGTTCAACTAAAAAGGTTCTAAGACAATTGAAAACATCGAAGTAATCTATTCTCTTAAGGTAACCCCTTTTGAAAACATTTTGTTTTTTGAAAGTGACTCCCCAGCAGAGTCGCCAGTTCTGTGGACCTCCGTTTTTTCGGGCCATACCTCTGAGCGGGAGAGATACGTGAACTGACTCTTTTTTATCGCTTATGCTTTCGCATTTTTGAAAATTCACAGGGTCGCCACCGACCTTTTATTTTATCCAATTAAGGAAAGGTTTATAAAAGAAACAGAAAAAAGACCTTTAAGAAATTCTGGGTAAGGGGGTAGGTTATACAAAGGGAAGGTGTTAGCACCCTTTGTATCCATGGTTATCCATGGGCTCTTAAGTTTGCTTAGCTCACTTGTTTTTCGATCACTTTTCAATTGCTTTAGAATGCTCATATGTGGTTTCAAATACCTTTGTAAATTGAATTTGTAATGATCCTTGTGCGGATGTATACAAAATGTTTGTTTATCTTTCGAAAGATGTTTTGAAAAGAACGTTAACTTTGTAATGATCCGTGTTTGGATGTATACAAAATATTGTCTTTTTGGAAAGTTTTGTTTTGAAAAACAACAGTGTATGAGAATTTTGTTTGTTTTGATTTGAGCAAGCAAACTAGGAGGTCTACCCTGAGTTGTAAGGTCTTTATCCTATTTCCTTTAAAAATCTATCCTTGCCCCTTGGCTAAGTTCAGGATCAAAACTTGGAACCGGATATTCTGAGCCTGAGGATTTTTTACTGATTGCTCGAGATCCATTTGTGCTGAAATAAACAGCTAGAGAGAATGGGAAGCCTATTGCGGGAACCTGTTATGCAATGTTTATGAATGGTATGATTATGCGTATGCAATGTTTTCAAGGAGTTAAAGGCCTTTTAACACATTTAAAGAAAAAATATAAGCAAAAATAAATTAATAATTCAACTGAAAACCAATATATTATAGGTTTTATAGTTACATCAAAAAGATACTGAAAATAATAAGCAAATAAGATAAAAAGAAATCAATCTTCAAGTCGGCGCTTCCTCTTCCATATTATGAGTTTTAATCATTTCATTCTTTTCTTGAACGAGTCTATCAATCTCTCGTTCCCATGATTGTATTTGATCCGGAGAAATAAAATCTTCAATCTTCCACTTCCGGGAGAAATAGTCAAGCATACTATCTCGTTCTTTAGCATTAGCCACTAGCACCGCTTTTTCAGCCTCAACCTCTTGCAAACGCTTTTCAAGATCAGCTTTTTCTTGTCTTAAATGAGCAACTGTGGCAGCAAGGTCTTCGTCCGGAGCGGGTACATAAGGTTCCACCTCTACGTGAACCTCTGGAGGAGTGATCCTTGGAACTACAGGTGTGTCAGATGGATATGGTATGCCAAACTCGATGACTCGGTCATAGATCCATCTAAAGTAGAGATCTGAGGAAGTATGGATCCTTGTTCCCAAATCTCTTATTCCTACCTTTTTCACCACGTACCAAGCTTTAACGAAGCGACTCTTCTTTTCAGTTGTATCTGAACCATAGTTGAAACTTTCCGCACTAAGATATATGGAGCGTGTCTTATGTTTCAAAGAAAAACCAAACTGATGTAGAGCAAGTATAGGATTATAAGTGATTCCCCCTTGGGTGCCAAGGATAGGCACATTAGGGAATTCCCCACAACGATCGAATAACTGGATCCCCTCGAACTCTTTTGGATACCAAATGATGTCATCATACGAAAGTTTCATAATCCTCTGAATCCAAGTCAAACCTTCTTCATTCTTTATTGCTGATCGGGGTAAGTGAGAAATAAACCACTTATGCAGGAGGGGGATGCATCCTAAGACACAACCTTGTCTCTTTGTTACTCTGACATTGATAGAATGCAATAAATCACCAAGTAGAGTAGGAACAGGATTCTTGCTAAGGAAGATCTTAATAGCAGCCCTATCAACAACTTTGTCGCAGCGATGAAATAAAACTTGTCCGTACATCAACAAAGTTAGAACACTTTCCAAGGCATCCATGCTTAGAGCTTTAGCAAAGATCATGTCCTTCTCGTATAAGAAATCCACAGGTATTCCAGAATAGTCTCTTCTATTGATCCAAACCTTGTTAATTTCTGCCCTTGGTAAGTGTAAAGCAGCAGCAATGTCTTCCAACTCAGGACCTCCTTCCTCACCAGTGTAAGGAATCTGATCAGGTATAGGGATGTCCATTATATGAGACAATTCTTCCAATGTAGGTACCAGTTGAAAATCTCTATAAGTAAAACAATGAAGAAGAGGATCATAAAACTGCATTATAGAATTGAGGAGAGCTTCATCCACTTTGATTCGCACTAAATTTATCAGCTCGTTGAGAGACTCGGTGAGTGTAACGCCCCAGACTGCTTTCGGGATGATCGACTAACCCCACAAACCAACACGGGTCTTTTCAGCATGCTTTGACCTCACTCACACGCTTTCCAGGAAACTTCCCAGAAGGTCACCCATCCCAATACTACTCCAAGTCAAGCACGCTTAACTATGGAGTTCTTATGGAACGGGCTACCGAAAAGAAGATGCATCTTGTTGGTATAGGTAGTACCTATCAATCCTTATAAGTCTTCCTTCAACCATGCAGTCAGTCCCATACCTGCACAGCATCAGGATTCCTCTCATTCCGATGTGGCGACCACCCTAGCCCCCATTGGCCTCAGGTGTTCCATGCGGTGCAACCACCCCTCGCCTTCTTCGACCTCGGGTGTTACATGCCCACCAGCTTCCGCATGGTTCGTCCTCGAACCACATCGTACTGGGAGAACCAGGCTCTGATACCATTTGTAACGCCCCAGACTGCTTTCGGGATGATCGACTAACCCCACAAACCAACACGGGTCTTTTCAGCATGCTTTGACCTCACTCACACGCTTTCCAGGAAACTTCCCAGAAGGTCACCCATCCCAATACTACTCCAAGTCAAGCACGCTTAACTATGGAGTTCTTATGGAACGGGCTACCGAAAAGAAGATGCATCTTGTTGGTATAGGTAGTACCTATCAATCCTTATAAGTCTTCCTTCAACCATGCAGTCAGTCCCATACCTGCACAGCATCAGGATTCCTCTCATTCCGATGTGGCGACCACCCTAGCCCCCATTGGCCTCAGGTGTTCCATGCGGTGCAACCACCCCTCGCCTTCTTCGACCTCGGGTGTTACAGTGAGGACGAGAGAACCAGTAATATCATCAGATAAGAGCTTTAATGTAGTAGGTACTTTATTGAAGTTGAGAAAGAAAGGCTTACGGACTAGGATTCCCATATTCAAATAACCTACAAAACAAATTATGGTTAAAAAACCTTTTTTCTCCTTGAAATGGGTTAGTCATGTCATGAATGCATGTATGCATGATGCATCACAGAAAAACAAATCCACAAAAATCACACAATTTTTGGCTTAAGGCTTGCATGGAGTATGATCAGGTGTCCTTCCCAAAGGTGCTTCTATAGATAAGATGAAATCAGCAACAGGTTCTATGAGTTATCCAGAATTGTCAGCCCTTCTAAAGCACCCTCGGACATGACACATTTGCATCATGCAATGATACTTTGAGAAAGAACCTATCTGAATTGTAGTATGGGTAGCGACTAGGTTCTTAACATTTGTCAAGATTAGTCCCCCCACTACGTTCCTAAAGGCCAAGATAGGTTAAAGGTAACTAAAGGTCCTTGAGCTCCGGCGCACCCACAGGCACATACATAGACCTCCCTCATTTGAGAAAGGTGTGCATATGGCTATGGAGTCCTAACTCAAGCGTGAACTTCATATTGACTCATCTCCCACATATACGAAAGAGGTCGCCATGACTATGCCACTCCTATCTTAAGTGTACTTGAATCCGGGTGTAGGATTCGTCCTTCATTTATTCCCAAAGCGTCCCTGAAAAATAAAGCAAACAAAACAAACAATAGAAAACATTTAAGTGAATCCTAAGCTTTTAAGGTAACCCCTCTTTTATAAGAAAATTCTCCCAAGCAGATTCGCCAGTTCTGTAATACGATGAACTGACTTTATTTGAAATGTCGCGGATAGCAAGAGTCGCCACCGACTTTTATTTTATCCAAATTAATGAAAGGCTAAAAGAACAGAAAAAAAACCTTTTTAAAGAAAACCGAGTTCGGGGGGTAATTTATATTGTTGATATTTGTAAATATATAGTGTTAATAATATTTCTATATAGAATAGTCCCACATTGACTATATCATATAATTAGTTGTAATCTCTCTATATATAATAAAGTCTCCGTAGTGCTTTACAAAACACACAGTTTATTCAAATGTCTCTTAGTCTCTCGTATTTCAACATGGTATCTAGAGCCTACTAAGAGACAATCTTTACCATGCTTTACCCGGTTGACCCACTGTCGTCCGGTGAGAAATTTTTTGGCAAACCGTGTCATAACTCCGGTTTGCCTTCCATACACTGCCGTGACTCATTTCGGCATCTGTTTTCAAATTTCTCCGGTCGCCGCCGCCATTCGTTGTTGCTGCTATTGTTTCCGGCAACCTTCCGGCTAACAAACCTTACCGGCAGAAACGTCTCCAGCGATTCAGTCGATCCCGGCGATTTTTCCATCGCCCCACTTGCCACCGTGCAACTGTTCCAGATCTGATACTCATGGCTACTCAAAATTTTACGCCAAACTACGATGATTTTCTCAAGTGGTATCAAAATTATCAAAACTCAGATTATACTGCTTCGATTGCACACACAGGTAATTCATCTTCTTGCCTTTCTCAATCATCTTCTCTTGGATCCTGGGTCCTTGATTCTGGTGCATCTGATCATGTTACTGGTAATAAAAATCTTTTCACTTCCCTCTCTACCTCGGGTTTCTTACCTACTATAACTTCTGCCAATGGTTCTCAAACCCGATCTGAAGGGATTGGTACTGTTCAAATTCTACCTTCTCTCTCTGTTACTTCGGTTCTTTATGTACCTAATTGTCCATTTAATTTACTTTCAGTCACTCGTTTAATTCGGTCTCTTGATTGTATTGTCACTTTCACTAATAGTAATGTTACCCTGCAGGATCGGAATTCGGGACGGACGATTGGCGTCGGATGTGAGTCTCAAGGCCTTTATTACCTCTCAGTGTCATCTGAGGCATGCCCAGCCAAAGATTCCCCACTCACTATCCATGCTCAGTTAGGTCATCCTAGTGTTCCCAAACTACAGAAGTTGGTGCCAAGTTTATCGAAGGTGTCTAATTTACATTGTGAGTCGTGTTAGTTAGGGAAACACACTCGTAGTCAATTTCCAAATCGAGTCAATAAACGAGCTTCATCCCCTTTTGCTTTAGCTCACTCTGATGTTTGGGGTCCCTCGCGTACTGTCTCTACACTTGAGTCTAGGTATTTTGTCACCTTTATTGATGATTTTTCACGTTGCACGTGGTTATTTTTAATGAAAAATAGATCTGAATTATTCTCTATTTTTGAAAAAATTTATAAAGAAATAAAAACTCAGTTTGGTGTGTCTATTCGTACCTTAAGAAGTGATAATGCTCGTGAATACTTATCCCAACAATTTCAAACTTTTATGTCCGGCAATGGTATTCTCCACCAAACATCTTGTCCTCATACACCTCAACAAAATGGGGTAGCCGAACGCAAAAATCGGCATCTCGTAGAAACTACTCGGACCCTACTTCTCCATGGTAACGTTCCACTTCGGTTTTGGGGGGATGTTGTGCTAACGGCATGTTACCTTATAAATCGCATGCCCTCATCAGTCCTTAACAATAGAATCCCTCATTCAAATCCTTTTTCCCAATTCCCCACTTCACCCAATTCCTCCCCGAGTCTTCGGGTCCACATGTTTTGCACACAATCTCTCTCCTGGTCTTGATAAACTATTAGCTCGATCACTAAAGTGTGTCTTTCATGGTTATCATCAATCCCAAAAAGGTTATCGTTGCTACTCACATACTCTACAACGATACCTCGTATCGGCCGATGTTACTTTCTTCGAGTCTGTTCCATATTTCGAGTCCAGCCAAGTAACTCCGGAACCCCTTCAGGATAGTACTCCCACACCTCTTCCGGAAGTCCCATTTCCCATTATCCACCATCACTCTAGCCCTACGGTTGACCCCCCCACTTCTCGCCCACTTCAAACATATCAGCGTCGTCAACCCACCTCTGTCACACCTATCCCTGAGGTAGTACCTATCCCTGAGACAGTACATGTCCTTGAGGTCATTGCAGACTCTCCTCTAACGCCTTCTCCATCATTGGATCCGATCCCGCAACCTGAGTCTGATCTTCCGATTGCCCTTCAAAAAGGTATACGTCAAACACGAAATCCTTCTCCACATTATATTGATTTATGTTATCATCATCTTTCTCCTCTGCAGTATACTTGTTTGTCTTCTTTGTCTTCTTTGTCTTCTGTTTCTATTCCTAACACTCCAGGTGAAGCATTATCTCACCCTGAGTGGAGGCAAGCAATGATTGACGAAATGTGTGCTCTTCAAAGCAGTGGTACTTGGGAACTGGTCCCTCTACCCCCTGGAAAATATTTAGTAGGTTGTCGTTGGCTTTATACAGTGAAGGTTGGTCTAGATGGTAAAATTGATCGATTTAAGGCTCGCTTGGTAGCCAAAGGATACACTCATATTTTTGGGTTGGATTATAGTGATACCTTCTCGCCTGTAGCCAATATGGCATTTGTTAGACTTCTTCTAGCCATTGCAGCCATTCGACATTGGCCTCTTCATCAACTTGACATCAAAAATGCTTTTTTACATGGTGATCTTGAAGAGGAAGTATATATGGAGCAACCACCTGGATTTGTTGCTCAGGGGGAGTCCTCAGATATGGTTTGTAGGCTACACAGGTCTTTTTATGGTCTTAAGCAATCTCCGAGAGCTTGGTTTGGCAGATTCAGCACTGTCGTACAACAGTTTAGTATGGTCCATAGTGAAGCTGATCATTCTGTGTTTTATCGTCACTCTACCCAAGGGTGTGTCTATCTTATTGTATATGTGGATGATATTGTCATAACTGGCAGTGATCAGCAGGGAATACTCCAGTTAAAACAGCATCTCTCAAATCAATTTCAGACAAAAGATCTTGGTAAACTCCGCTATTTCTTGGGTATTGAGGTAGCCCAATCTAAAGATGGTTTGGTGATTTCTCAGCGGAAATATGCTATGGATATTTTGGAAGAAATAGGTTTGCTGAATGCTAAACCAGCTGATACTCCTATGGATCCAAGTGTCAAACTCCTACCCAATCAGGGGGAGCCCCTATCTGACTCGGGAAGGTATAGGAGATTGGTTGGAAAGTTGAATTATCTCACAGTCACTCGTCCGGACATTTCTTTTGCAGTTAGTGTGGTAAGCCATTTCTTAAATTCTCCTTGCCAAGAACACATGGATGCTGTTGTCCGAATTCTGAGATACATCAAACGTGCACCGGGAAAAGGCCTCGTGTATGAAGATAAAGGACATACTCAGATAGTTGGATACTCCGATGCTAATTGGGCAGGGTCACCCATTGATAGATGATCCACCTCTAGGTATTGTGTACTTGTTGGAGGAAACCTTATATCTTGGAAAAGTAAGAAACAAAATGTAGTTGCAAGATCAAGCGCCGAGGCAGAGTATAGGGCCATGGCAATGGCAACATGTGAACTCATTTGGTTAAAACAGTTGCTCAAAGAACTTCAAATTGAAGAAGCAAGACCAATGACACTTGTTTGTGATAATCAAGCTGCATTGCATATTGCTTCAAATCCAGTCTTCCATGAGAGGACCAAACATATTGAGATAGACTGTCACTTTGTCAGAGAGAAGATTGAATCAGGCGACATTGTCACAAGCTTTGTCAACTCCAATGATCAATTAGCAGATGTGTTTACAAAATCTTTACGAAGTCCCATAACTAATTATATATGTGGCAAGCTTGGTGCATTTGACTTATATGCTCAAGCTTGAGGGGGAGTGTTGATATTTGTAAATGTATAGTGTTAATAATATTTGTATATAGAATAGTCCCACATCGACTATATCATATAATTAGTTGTAATCTCTCTATATATAATAAAGTCTCCGTAGTGCTTTACAAAACACACGGTTTATTCAAATGTCTCTTAGTCTCTCGTATTTCAACATATACAAAGGGAAGGTGTAAGGCACCCTTTGCATCCATGGTTTTCCATGGGCTCTTAATTGCTTTGCTCTTTAGTTTTGAAACCAAAAGTTTAGAAATGTAGAAGAAGAAAATAAGGACTTTAGCTCGTAAATGAGCGTAGCCTTATTGGAGTTTTTTTAAGAAAAGGGTAGAAAAAGGAATTTAAGCCAGAGCATGCAATTAAGGGCAAATTACCTTGATATTTGTATAAAGATTCTTTTAGCCTTTCAGGGCTATCCATACCATAGGAGGGTAGGAAGTCCTTTTATTTGGAGGTTGAAGGGTCGTCACAATTATCGTTCGCCACAAGACTGTCCCTGCCATAGAGGGGCAGGTAGTCTAAGGGAAGGATCAGAATAGCCATCATTATTAGGAAACCAAAGGACACCTCAGCATTTCGTAGGCAACTTCGAGGGACGAGATCATATTGACGAATCGAAGGCAGCATCATTGGGACTTATGATCTGAATGAACTGAGGGTAACATTGCTAAGGCGTCCTCGTATTCGAGGGACATGGCTATTTTGCATTGAAAAACACAAGGCAACAAGGCAACAGGCAACAAAAGAGGTTACCCTAAAAGGTGTGTGGGTGCACAATCATGTGATCAATTCAAATAATTTATCTTGTAAAATTTAATGATTCTACATTCAGTTCGAGGTTACATTCCCTAAATTACTAACCACGCAGTAATAATAATAAGCAGTGTTAAGTGCCTTCAAGGCCACACAATACAGTCCGGGAACAGTTACATAATAAGCCATGGGGATGGGGGAGAAAGCAATAATAAAACCCCAATAAAGCAAAAAGTCTGACATAAGTAATAATAAAAAGGAATAAAAAGATGAGTTTTAGGGTTACCGAACATTCGAGCTTTGACCGGTTGGTTAACCCTGAAAATTGGAAAAGGAAAAATAAATAACAAAAGGTGAGTGTAGGAGGAGTTCATTGACATTTGAAAGTAAACCCTAATATATTTTACAAGGCAAAAAATATATGAATAAATAAATAATAATAAAATCAGGGACTTAGCTTTTTGATCTGATATGGCGCGTAGGCGGACAAACCCTGATGGTAACCCTGAAAAACTGCACAAAGAAAAAAAGGAATATTTCAGTGTAGGAATGATCCTCATAAACCTTGATCAGGGCACAAGTTAATCATGATTAATAGAATAAATAAAAAGCCAAATTAATTATTGGTTTTTTAACCTAATTAATTTTTTAAATCGACTAATCCTGATTAAATTATTTTATTAACCCTAATTTAATTATTCTAAATTAATTCTAATTATTTAACCTAATTAAAATCTAAATAAAAGAAAAGACTAAATTAATAAATTAAAATAACAACATTAAATTATTTTATTCAATTACTAAATTAAAATTATTAACCAAATTTAATTAACAAAGATTTATCAATTAAGAGGAAAATTTATCATTTAATAAAAGAACTAATTTGAAGAGAAAAACATTTTTAGTTAAAAATAAAATAGAAAAAAACAAGAACACATATATAAAATCAAAATAAATAAAAAAGTAATAAAACTTAGCTTATGATTTGGTGTGGTTTGCTTCAGAAGGAGCATGGTAGGGAGGTGCGTCCTGGAAGCGTCAGATTTGTGTTCATGAGGAATCCAATGGTGGATTTGCGAGGATGTACCATATATCTGAGGAGGATGCACGCGCTGGATCTGTTTGCAACCATACACAAGAACATATTTCAAAAATAATGCAGGGGATAGGGATCGAACTCCCTCCCTTGCGTTTAACACTCAGTAGGCGCCTCCTTCCACTAGGCTGTTTGTAGTTCGCTGTAAACACTGCGACTAAGAAAGAAAATAAACGAAAATTAGTTATTTTTAAAATTCAAATTGAAATGCGAGGGACTGGTCATCTTCATTCTGATTGGCCAAGACCTTTACCCACAGACAGCTCTATAGCCATAACCTTTTAGCAACGGATTTCATTGTGGCTATATCCCTGCAATATCAAGCAACCTGAAACAATGAATATAAACAGACTACAAGGTCATAGATCGATTATCTCTGGCCTTCTGGACATGATGGTAGCATGGATTTTGCCTAATTATGGCTGAAACGGAAAGCCCCAATTCACAGCTCCAAACCCTAACAATGGCGGATTTGTGTTCCTGTCCTCAAAACAAAATTAAGCGATGCAGATACCTTCCAAACATCATCAGGATCACGGCTACATCATCAAAACATATTAAATATGCTTGAATATGCGAAATCAAAGATAAAAAAACATGAAACTGAAATTATGAGTTTTACGAGTTTAGAGGGCTTTGCTTGCTTCTGTATGGCTGGGAGGAATCAGAGGAACGCGATGAAGCTTTTGGAATGCTTGGGATGGCTCAAAACGATGCAAAAAGTGGTATGCACTTCTCCTCTTATTCACGTTTTCTTAGAGTTGAATTTAGGGTTCTTCAGCTCTGCCAATCCTTCAAAAAAAAACCTAATGCTGAGCCTCTATTTTATATATATATATATATATATATATATATATATATATATATATATAGAGAGAGAGAGAGAGAGAGAGAGGAGGGTTATATTGACTCTAAGAGTAAGTTATAATAACTTACTCCACATCTTGACCATTAATTCTTTTTAATCTAACAGTTAAAAATAATAAAGAATAGTTTTCTCTTTTCACATTTAATGACTTATTATTTTTAACCGTTAGATTGATAAGAATTAATGGTCAAGATGTGGAGTAAGTTATTATAACTTACTCTTGGAGTCAATATAACCCACCTCATATAAATATATATATATATATATATATATATATATATATATATATATATATATATATATATATATATATATATATATATATATATCTGTGTGTGTGTGTGTGTGTGTTTGTGTGTGTGTGTTTGTGTGTGTGTGTGTGTGTGTGTGATGAATTTAGGTCACCAATTGGATCAAATCTTTATGAATTAAGGAGATTGAAATTTGATTGATTTTTGAATACAAACTTTCTAAATTAGCTCCAATCTTATTCATATCTTTCCAATATCCTTTGCAACGAATATTGATTAAATATTTGGCATTTAGATGATTGCAATTGATTGGAAAATAAATCCAAAACAAATCTTTTCTATTTTCTTTCAAAACATTTGATTAAATTGATTTTTTTAATGAATAAAAATTCATATAAAATCAAATAATTATCAATAATTCGTAATATTGGATATGGACCTCATTGGTGACTTGTGAAACAAGATTGGGCCAAAAAAGATTGGGCTCCTTTACAAGAAAATCCATTTTGAGGCCTTTTCTTTCACATTTTTCCCTTTAAAATTGTCCAACTTTGACAAGGCATATCTCCCTCAATTTTTAAGATATGGAGTAGTTCTAGGACTTTTTGGAAACCTCAAGATGTCCTCTACAAGCCACTTTGAAAGCATTTTTCCATTTGAAGAATTTATCTTGATGATATGGGCTTTGACAAAAAACTGCTTTTGGTTGACTTTCAAAAAGGACCTATAATCTTTTAAGTCATATCTCTAAAATGAAGCATTTTTAGACTTGGCATGTGAGAGACAAACTTGTAGAGAATTAAATTTCCTTCAAAATGAGCTTTGGATGGGAAATTTCTGATGTTCCATGTAGGAGTTATGGCTGGTCAAAGTTTAGTTGACTTTTCCTATGAAACCCTAATTTAGAAACTCTTGAATTTGTTGATTTCTGATCTTCTCTTGATGAACCATGATCAATCCTTGATCAAATTGTGAATTATAATTCAAAATAAGGTTGTTGACAAAAAATCAGGAGTTTTGACTGTACTTTGACCACAGTTGACTTTTAGGTTAAACTGGTCGATTGTTGAATATTTGAGCTTTTGACTGAGCAATCCTATGAATCAGAGCTTGCAACTTGGCATAAGGATTATTTGAATCATATGAGAGACCAAGGGTTCCACTTGAGGTCTTAGAACTTGATTTTATTTTGAAAAGATCAAACCCCTAGTTTAAGGGTTGTTGCTTATGAGAGTGTACAGTCAGTCAAGTCTTGAGCTTCTGATACTCAAATGAGCTTGAGTATAAAAATGTGGTGGACAAATTTTGGGGTATGACACCTAATTTAGGAGAGGTGTAAATGCACTTGCTTCAATACCTACCTTGCATCAAAAAACATTGAAGACAAAGACATACTTTTGTATTTTGGTTAGTATGGTATATATACAAGACAAAATATAGGTGATTGATGGTTCCTCCCAAAGATAAGGTGAGCAAAACACCAAGGAAAAAACCTCAAGATTGTGATCTTGACCAATGATTGGAATGCAAATGAATGGGTAATCTTAGGGTAAAAAAATGGGGTATGACAAGTTTATACATTGGTATTGTTGAACTCACCCTTTAATTGTATCCATGATACACATTTTATATCACACACACCACTTGAGATATTCACCATGATTGATTGCTTAAGATGTTACCTAAACTCCAAAGAAATAGGAATGGTATTGACTAAAATTGTCAAGGTACTCACTCTCTTTTCCAACTCTTTTACTTTGTGCTTAATATTGTTAAAGCTTTGCACTCCACTTGTTTTGAAAATAGTTTTGTACTTTTAAAGCTCAACCTTTTTAAATCAACCCTTGGTTTTGTTTTGTTAAAGCTCAACCAACCTCTTTTATTAAACCCATACCTTGTAATGTTAAAGCTTGGCACCTTTTAAAATTTGTTAAGTATTGTTAAAGCTTAACATTTTAAAAACCCGTTGAGTATTATTAAACCTTAACACCCAAAAAGATTTTGCCTCTTGGATCTTTATTTTCCTTTTAAAAGTAACTACAAAAGCTCTAACTTTCCTATTGCATTTAAAGGGTATGTAGGCCTAAGATCCAATGTCTTACCGAGCTCACTTTTAAAATCTTCTTTTCTCATTCTCCCACTCTATTTAAACCAAAAAACAAAAAAAGAAGTTTTATAAAAATAACAACAATAATATATATTTTAAAAAGGTTCCTACAGAGTACTGTAGATGTGAGGGGTGCTAATACTTTTCCCTTGCATAACCAACCCCTGTACCGAGATCTCTGATAAGTTTATTAGTTTTGATTTTAAAAACTTATATGGGTTTGATTTCTATTTTTCTCCCATTTCCTTTGGAAACGATAAAGCTCGGTGGCGACTCTATTAAAATATCTGAGCTAAGTCAATCAATGGCTCTAGCCTCACAAATTTCACCGCTATAAAAAAGTGGTGACTCTGTTGGAGACTCATTCTTCTTAAGAAGGGTTGACCCTATTTTTATTTTATATATATATATATATATATATATATATATATATATATATATATATATATATATATATATATATATATATATATATATATATATATATATATATATTATATTGTTGTTATTGTTTTCATTATCAACTGCCTATGTGAATACTTGTTACATTTGTGGGTTGTATTGGTAAAGAGCTTGATTCCCCCTTGTGATGAGATAAATCCTAACCTGGATTTGAGTGCACTTATGATAGGAGATGGTAAAGTCATTTTGATCTCAAAGGAGTAATCTTGAGAAAGTCAATTTTAGATCCATCGCTCAGTGGAGGCCTCCTTAGAAGTAATCTTTGTTGAACAAGTTAATTGGAAATGCATCGTTACATTCTACCTGAGAGCCAGAGAAGCTGGGGACCTAGAAACACCTTTAACCAATCTTGGCCCTTAGGAAGTAGTGTGGAAACTGTATTTGGATTCAATTCCAGATTGGTTGTTACATGATACTACACTCAGATGAGGCTCTCTAGGAATATTATCCAAACAAGCAAGTAAATTACGACATTTATAATATCCAAGTTGAACTACTTGAATCTGGGATCTTTTTAGAACCTTGTTCTACAAGTACAAAAATAACCATAGTACACACATTTGGGATGGGTAGACCTCTGGCTCCATGCTCGTGATGTTAAACCTTTAAACCCCATGTTTTTACTATGTTTGCATTGCATCCACTCATGCATCCATGCATTTTAAAATAAAAAATATACCTTTCAAGGATTTAAGAAGAGACTTTTTGTAAACATTATAGGAATGGAACTTGAAAGAAGAAAAACCAAGAGGTATACTTTCAAGAGTCCAAAGATAGAAGAGTTGAGAAACTTGGGATCCTTGATTATCAATCAAGTAGTTCTTGTGACAAGTATTGAAGGTTTCTATATCTCCTCAAGAAAAACAAGAAAGAAGGAATTCTCTCCATATTGTCAAATTCTATGATCCATTGTATCATTATTTCACCTTGTCCAATTGTCAACTTTTACCAACCTAGGAAGAATATGCAAGTATCATGGATTGCCCATTACCGGAAGGATTCCCTTTATTGGATTAGAAGGAGATCCCAAGTCTCATGACATTGCAAAGTTCACCCTGTAAGTATAACGAGTGTGCCTAAGAGGGGGGCGGTGAATTAGGACTTCGAATATTTATCCGGTTTTTGAATACTTGTTGTTCTTATTTTCTAGTTTGGTACAAAAGAGTTAAAAAATGAGTTACTTTATTTTCTGGTTATGATTTGTGAAAGCGGTAAATGCGGAAAAGTAAAGAACACAATGATTTATACTGGTTCCCCTCATAATCCAGGAGTACTCCAGTTCCCTTTCAACATGAAAGAGATTTTACTATTGTTTGTGACTTACATAAGACACACCAAACACCAAGAGCAATCCTCTTGGATTTTCACTAAGTACATTAAGAAAACAATCCTCTCGTAATGACTCACTTGTTTCCAACAATCCTGGACAATAGGATTTCAACCACCAAGAACAATCCTCTTGGATTTACTAATTTGATTATGAGAACAATCCTCTCACTAATCAACAACCCTTGCTTCCAACAATCCTGGATAGCAAGTCAATAATAACATAATATATTTGAGTAGAAATGTTGATGAACATATATCAATCACTAGGATTGATCTTCCTTTCCAACAAGCAATTTAAGATAACATAGTGCTCAAGTGTTTATGAGAATTAGAATGTTATGAACATACATGTAGAAAATTCTTTATGATATATTAAGAACAAAAACGGTTGTTTGAAAATTTGAGTAAAAAAAATATGATGTTAAATTGCAATGGAAGAGATGATTTTTAATTTGAAATATCATGTATTTATAAGTGCATAACACCTCTATGAAACATGGTAAATTTTGAGACATTTTCATGAAGGTTTGCAATAGTTTAAAATAACAATAGTTCATGAAAAAACATAATTTTAAATTCTATACAGCACTTCTTAAGTCAGTTAAAACGGACACTTGACTTAACAATTTCGCAGCATTTTTCAAATTTCAAATATAAAAATACTGATTCATAACGTTGTAAATTGTGGCGGTTTTTGTGCTATTACGGCCGCTAAAAACGCCAGAATTTACCAAAAACTACATGTTTGAAAAAATTAAAAATTTTAAATAATTGTCTAAATATTTGAACCAACCTAATGCAACATTTATTGATTTATTTAAGTCATTATATTATATTTGAAAGTGATTTAACATATGGTTCAAACATGATAAAAAAATATTTGAAAGTGATTTTGAACACAAATGACCAATGCATGCAAGAGATATTTCGGAGAATAATTTGATCACTAAAATTATCAAGATAAATGCATGCTTGTACCTGTTGTACCCCAAAATTTGCCCGCATCTTTTTTCAAAGAGAAGGTAACAGACTTCTGTCTAAAATTTGGAGTTTCATATAATCTTGGATTTTATTTCATAAATATCCTGATTTTATGAATACTCAGTTTTTTAGAATATTCTTATACGGTATTTTGGTTCGCTGTTGAATTTATTCTTACACAAATGCCAAGTACTGTTTATCACTTCACACACGCTGTTTATTTGAGATTTATTTGCAGATAAATAGTACTGACGCAATTGGTACAGAATTAAATTTTGCAGGCACAGAGTCCGGGGATTCAGACTGTACTGGTAACGATTAAATTATTATTGTTTTTTGTTTCCCACTAATTTTTGTACTATATTATTGTTTTCAAATCTCTTTCTTTCAAATCAAATCCTAACTTTATTCCATACATCTTTCTTTTCAAACCCTACCATACACTTTATTTCAAAACCTACTATCATTCAAACTTTCCTTTTTTGTACGGTATCACTTCATTCCCCAACGTCTCCATCCTTCTTTTCTCTCTATAAATACCCCTCATTTTTTCCATAAAATCTCACATGAAATTTCACTCATCCCCCAAATTTCTATCATACTATCTCATAATTGTTTTCTCTTCTTCCCCGACAAAAAATGGCAAAGTGGGTGGATACATTTTTTCTTATGGTCATCACTGTTTTGGTGGTGATCATGTCCTTTTTCTGTCTGCATAGTCCTGAAAAATGCGGACCTGGGATGCTTACACTTCCGTGCATCTATTTTCTGTTGTTTATAGCATGGGTCTTTAATCGTCATACTTAAAGTTTGCCGTATCTTTCGCTTTCAAATAACGTACCGTTCATTATATTTGTCGTACTGTTCGCTATATTTTTATGTAATATTTGTACTGTCAGTATTAAATATTGTACTATCTGTTGTACCGTCGTTTAATTATCGAGATGATATTATGTGTGTTTATTGTTAGTTAAATATTTATTTTTCAGTGTATTAAATCCTTTTCAATTTTATTATCGGTAATTTCGTTCGCGTACGGTATATTTTAATTATTTATTATGTTTGTGTTTTTCTAACAAATCATGAAAATAATTTTTCACCATTAACACAACAAAAACAAAAGGAAAAAATTAACTTTAACTGTTAAGTTTTCACTTTAACTGTTATGTTAATACCCGGACAGCCAGTTAACAGTCAAACCCGCTAACAGCACGATTCTTCGTGTTTTGTATCATCATTCAAATCAATCTTTCACATTTCAAAATTCCAAGTTTTTTGTTCTAGAAGTCTTCTGATAATCACATGATCAGCAGAGACTCAACGATGCACAAAAATCAGGTACGCTTAACTGTCTCCTACACAAACAGTACCTAACTAGGGTTTTTGTTTTTTTTCCAGGAGAACAAGTTTTTTGAGACCTCAAATGGATTTCATGGATCTCCATATGTCTCAAAGTACCACCAGACAAATTTTCAAACTTCGATTCGCTCGGACGCACAGTCAACGGCTCAAACAGTCAACAGACGACCAGTTTGACCGAAAAGTCAACAGACAGTCAAAAATGAAATTTTTTGTCAACATCCATATTTTGTCAAAAGATTCATCATTTGATCAATGGTTGATCATAATTCATCAAGAAAAGTTCAGAAATCAACAAAACCCTAAGTTTCAAAATTAGGGTTTTCTCCTAAAAAGTCAACTGAACTTTGACCGGCCATAACTCTTTCCTCGTTCATCCAAAAAATTCCAACCAAAGCTTATTTTGAAGGAAATTCAATTATCTTTCAAATGAAATTGGTCCCATGGTCATTGGATTTATCATTTGGAAAATATGAGCCAAGACATTACAGGTCATTCTCAAAGTCAACAAAAAGTGGTTTTTTGTCAAAGCCCATAACATCAAGATAACTTCTCCAAATGCAAAAAAGCTTCCAAAGTAGCTTGTAGAGGACATCTTGAGGTTTCTAAAAAGTACAAGAACTCCTTCATATGATCAAAACTGAGGGATTTATTCCTTGTTGAAGTTGGCTATTTTTTGGGAAAATGCATGAAACTAGCATTGATCAAAATTGTTTTTTTTCAAAAAAAGAGGCCAAGCATTCATGATCCAAACATGTTTCTAATGATTTTAAAGGGCTCCCATGACCAACATTAGGCCCATGACATTTTTGTTTCTTTTTTAATTTAATTTTATTACATTTAAAATTAAATTAAAAAAGAAATGGTTCAAGACAATTATCCAAAGCTTTTGTCCTTAGCTTGAGTCACCAAATTAGCTTAACTTCTGCAGCATAGAGGCACAGAGGACCTATGGCAAGAGGGGTGAAGAAAATTGAAGCCATGGCCAAAGTATTCAAAGCTTTTATATTAAAAAATTCAAAAGTTCAAAGACAATCAATGCTTGGTAGCTTAAGATTTCAGCACCTCTATTGCCTATAAAATGCTTAGAACACTTCAGCAACAAAAGACACACGAATTCAGAACCAAACATTTGCTTGTATCATACTTGTATCAACTTGAAATTTTCAAAGAAATTTAAATTTCGAATTCGGAGTTTAAGCTAATTTCAATCCAAACTAAACACTCAAACGTGATCCTTGAACATCACTGAAGCTAACCAGATCAATTTCAAGCCTTGAAACCTCAAGAACACGCCTATATAGCTCACGGTTTTCACTTTTAAAAACTTCTTCGATTGCAATTATACACTCATAATAAATAAATTCTAATGGCATATTCATGATTGGTGTTACTTGGTGAACGTTTCTGGAGCTTTAATTGAAGTTTGGTCACTTGTATGAGCACTTACCATTTTAGGGTTCTTGAGCTCTATTTTAGGTTTTTTTGTTTAAGGCAAAATCAAACGAAACTAAGGCCATGGTTCTGATCAGTGGACCATTTGCAATTGATCCATGGTCTCACAATAAATTTTTGATGCTTGTGTGAAGTTTTAGCATGTTACAGGTTTGTAGCGACGGACAAAAACTGTAGGTAAAACCTTTACCTACAGTTGCAGAGCATATAGCAACGGAGAGATGAAGAAGACGAAGACGTGGCGTCCTCTGGTTGGCTGGAAAACGCGCGTGTGTTTTTTAAACTTCAGACCAGTCATGTGCTTTGCGTTCCACCATCATACCATGTGCCTCATGATCTCAGCCTTCAGATCCATCTGTCCCCTCATCCAACGCACCTGAACACGCATCCACACCATAGACCCTCCTATTAACCACACTAGATCCAGATTTAATATATTTTTCATTTTATTTGATTTTCTTTGCAAAATTATTTAAAAATAGTTTTAAAAATCAGAAAAATATGCAAAAAATATTTTTAGGTTGATAAAATATTGTATTAATTTTTGACACAAAAATATTTTATTTTTCTTAATAATTAAAATATTTTGTTTAATTAATCAATGTATATTCATATATTTCCATTTCAATAATTTTTAACCTATAAAAAAAATCAGAAAAAATATTTTCTTTTTATTAAATTAGGTTTATATATTATAAACTAATTTTGTACATACTTAGAATATTTTTCTCTTTAAGTTTAATTTATGTGTATAATTATTTGTATAATTATATGTTAATTAACTTAATAATCTCCAAAACAAATCTCAAAAATCCCAAAAAAAATTAATTTTAATTTAAAATTAATTAACAAACAATTTGGACTTATTTTAGACTTATTTTTTTAGGTTTAAATTTTATTTATAATTCTTGACCTTTTAATTAAATTAATTATGCATTAATTTTAATTAAAATCAACCATCCAAAAATCCAAAATATTTTCCCTTTATCTTATTGCAATTTAAATTCATAGATAAGTGTATAGGTTGTCAAATTCATGTAAATAGCGTAGTTTACATTTCTCGCACAATCGATGTAATAGCGTAGATTTATTTTCCGCATTTTACATTCCCGCACTTTAAATTCCTGTATATATAAAACTGCGTGTATGACAAGAATAAAACTAAAGCGCTAGATCACTAATCTCAAAGATAACATATCTGAAAACAAAACACAATCACACTTGCACCTCTTAGGGTAATCCCTCTGTTACTCTTTTCAAAAATCAAATCTTACTGTTTCAAATACAATTCAAATTTCTTTCTATATCCAGTCAAAGAAGATTTTCCAAAGAAATGAAAAAAAAAACTTATAAACTTAGGGTATACCTCCTAATTGCTTGCTCAATCAAAAACAACAAAAGCATTTCCACACCATTATTTTTTTCAAACTTCAAAAAGACAACACTTTGTATATATCCAAACAAGGATCATTACGAAGTTAAAAATCTTTTTTCGAACCATCAAAATATCTTTCGAAAGATAAACACTTTGTATACATCCGCACAAGGATCATTACAAAGTTAACTCTTTACAAAATATTTAAAACCACATACAAGCATTTCAAAGCAAGACAAACAATTCAAACAAGTGAGCTAGGCAATTAAGAGCCCATGGATAACCATGGATACAAAGGGGTGCTAACACCTTCCCTTTGTATAACCTACCCCCGAACCCAAAATCTCTTTAAGGTCTTTTTCTGTTTCTTTTATAAACCTTTCCATAATTGGATAAAATAAAAGTCGGTGGTGACTCTCTGATTTTCACAAACTCAAAAATAAAAGAAGAGTCAGTTCACATCCCACAAAAAACCGAGGATGACAGTACCTCTATCAATCAAGATCCATGCTTAGTCTTCAACTTTAATCTTGAATAATTTTGTGCTAGCTTTTGTTCATGATAAGACTTGGACATTTGAATTGATACATTGTTCTTGAAGCTTTTTCCATACTTTTTTATATGATTATTTGACATTCATTTTGTCTTCATCAAAACACATTGGATTGAGAGTCTTGACTTCACATTCTCCCCCTTTTTGATGATGACAAACGATTGAAAGTTGGGATGCTTGAATCTCTTATGTGAATGCTCCCCGTATCTTTGATAACTCCCCCTTGATCAAAGCTCTCCCTTGATTCATATATATTTTTTATTCATGTAGATTTTTACATCTTTCTTTTAGGCTGCAATAGTTAGAGACAAGCATACACACACACACACACACAGATATATATATATATATATATATATATATATATATATATCTTCTCCCCCTTTGTCATTAGCAAAAAGGATGGGAAAAGACTTTTAAAAATGTAGAGATATTTTTTAAAGTAAAAGAAATTTATACCTATGAGTTTTACCTCATGAGTAACTTCATCAAAACATTCATCTTTGGTGAATATGATTTTGAAGCCTTTGTCACAAAGTTGGCTTTTGCTTAGAAGATTTTTCGTTAGTCTTTCAACGTCAAGTATATCTTCAAATGGATGTGAAAGTTAGTATTCCAACTTTGCCAATGCCAAGAATTCTTCCTTTAATGTATTCCCCATATGAAATAACCCTTGAACTTTTAGAACTAGATTTGAAAGTTAGTTTATGTCTCCCATCAAATGCTTAGAACCACCACTTATCAAAAACACCATAGATTTCAAGTGGTCCTCAAGCAAACCTACAAAACAAATTAAGTTTGATTTGGTACCCAATGTGCTTTGGGTCCATCATAGTTAGTTCCTTTCTTAACCCATACATAATGTCCACTTGCCACACTAAAGTTTCTAACATAGCAAGCATTAGGTGTATGGCCACTTATACCATAATAAAAACATTTAGGAACAAAATTACTTATATATCTAGGAATATAAGGTTTCTTTTTCAGAAATATTTTCTTAGGATGGTGATGAACCACTTTAGGCTTGTTAACTTTCTCTTGGCATGTTTGGTCACTAGCCTTAACAAAAATGGTTTTGTTAGTACTTAGTTTTGAGAACTTTGAATAACCTAACCCACTTTTATCATTGGAATATCTTTGTTGCCTAAGGACACCCTCTAAACCAATTTGTCCTTTTTCATATCTTTCAACGACTCTCTTTAATTGGACAATTTAAAAGGAAAGTGATTCACAATTATTACATGTAGACTTTTGTTTTTCTTTATCAACATATTGTTTCTTTTCAACCTCGAAATCTTTTTGCATAGTATAAATTTTCTCTTCAAGAGACTTGAGTTGTTTCTCTTGTGTTGATACGGTTCTATATAACATTTTACATTCATTCAAGAGTTCATTTATGTCACTTTGTACATCATTATCATAAATGGAAAATTCATTACTAACCTCATCATTTTCATCATCGGAATGGTGCGAAGCCATGAATGCTATATTTTCATATTCTTTGCTTTTGGAATCAAAATATGAACTTACTTCATTGTCATCCCATACTACATATGCTTTATTTGGCCTTTTGTCCTTCTTTCTCTTAAAGTATTTAATCTTCTTTTCAAGTGTAGGGAATTCACTTTTTACATGTCCTTTTTCTCCATATTCAAATTATTTAACCTTCTTTGTTGGTGCTTCCCCTTTAATGATCTCCTTTTTCCTTTCTTTTCTTAGAAATTTTTCAAACTTTTTGAAAAACTCGTTATATTCTTCACTAGTGGATGCATCCTCTTGATTTCTATCATGATGTTTGACTTTTGTTTTTAAGACAATGTCTTTTGAATCTTTTACTTGAATTTCATGCTTCTCCAATCTTCCAAGTTCCGTTTTATATTCTTGAAGTTTACTGAACAATATTGCTGAAGTCATTCTAGATAGATTCTTCTTCTCAGATATTGTCGTTACTTTCGGTTGCCATTCTCTGGTTAAAGATCTAAGCACCTTTAATTTTTTTCCTCGGTAGAGACTTTCTTTCCAAGAGCACTTAAATGATTTATTAAGTGAACAAATCTTTTTTGTAAATCAAGGATGGATTCTCTGGGCTGCATTCTGAATAATTCATATTCTTGACTTAAAGTATTTAATCGAGATCTCTTAACTTCAACGGTTCCTTCATGAGTTTCTACTAACGTATCCCATATTTATTTAGTTGTTATACATGCCGAAACACGAAAGAATTCGTCCATGCTAAGTGCTCCTTGAAGAAGACTGATAGCCCTTTTATCAGCAAGAACTCTTCTCCTATCATCGTTATTCCATGAGACTTAAGGTTTATCTGATGCAACGCCATCAACAACAGTTGTAGGAACAAAAGGACCTTCTATGACAACCTCACATACTTCTTCTCCTTGTGCTTCTAAGTGGTCCTTCATACGAATTTTCCAAAAGTCAAGTATTGTCCACAGAATAATTGAGGATTGTTGTTGCTACCACCGTCTTTAAAAACCGGATCTTTATTTGCGGAAGCCTTCTGGATCTTTTAGGAACAGGTTACCTATAACCTGCTCTGATGCCAATTGTAAGTATAATGAGTGTGCCTAAGAGGGGGGTGAATTAGGACTTTGAATATTTATTCGGTTTTTTAATACTTGTTGTTCTTATTTTTCTGGTTTGGTGCAAGAGTTTAGAAATATGTTACTTTCTTTTCTGGTTATGATTTGTGAAAGTGGTAAATGCGAAAAAGTAAAGAACACAATGATGTATACTGGTTCCCCTCACAATCCGAGAGTACTCCAGTCCCCTTTCAACATGAGAGAGATTTTACTATTGTTTGTGACTTACACAAGACACACCAAACACCAAGAACAATCCTCTTAGATTTTCATTAAGTACATTAAGAGAACAATCCTCCCTTAATGACTCACTTGTTTCCAACAATCCTAGACAACAATATTTCAACCACCAAGAACAATCCTCTTGGATTTACTAATTTGATTATGAGAACAATCCTCTCACTAATCAACAACCCTTGCTTCCAACAATCCTGGATAGCAAGTCAATAATAACATAATATATTTGAGTAGAAATGTTGATGAACATATATCAATCACTAAGATTGATCTTGCTTTCCAACAAGCAATTTAAGATAATATAGTGCTCAAGTATTTATGAGAATGATATGAATTTTCTAGAATGTTATGAACATACATGTAGAAAATTCTTTATGAAATATTAAGAACAAAAACACTTGTTTGAAAATTTGAGTAAAAAAATGATGTTAAATTGCAACGGAAGAGGTGATTTTTAATTTGAAATATCATATATTTATAAGTGCATAACACCTCTATGAAACATGGTAAATTTTGAGACATTTCCATGAAGGTTTGCAATAGTTTAAAATAACAATGGTTCATGAGAAAACGTAATTTTAAATTATGCACAACACTTCTTAAGTTAGTTAAAACAACCACTTGACTTAACAAGTTCGCAGCATTTTTCAAATATCAAATATAAAAAATATTGGTTCAGAACATTGTAAATTGTGGCGATTTTTATGCTGTTACGGCGGCTAAAAACGCCATAATTTACCAAAAATTGCATGTTTGAAAAAGTTTTAAATTAAAATAATTTGTCTAAATATTTGAACCAACCTAATGTAACATCTATTGATTTATTTAAGTTAATATATTATATTTGAAAGTGATTTAACATATGGTTCAAACATGATAAAAAAATATTTGAAAGTGATTTTGAACACAAATGACCATTGCATGCAAGATATTTTTCTAAGAATAATTTGAGCACTAAAATTATCAATATAATTGCTTGCCTGTACCTCTATCAATCAAGATCCATGCTTAGTATTCAACTTTAATCTTGAATAATTTGGTGCTAGCTTTTGCTCATGATAAGACTTGGACCTTTGAATTGAGACATTGTTATTGAAGCATTTTCAATACTTTTTGATATGATTATTTGACATTCATTTTGTCTTCATCAAAACACATTGGATTGAGAGTCTTGACTTCACATCACCCATTTAAGGAAGGATGGGATTGAGAAGAATATGGTTACTAAAGTAGGATTACCTGGACATCCTGCTCAATTTTTGATAGAGAAAGCTCTCATCTTTTCAAAGGAAGGAAAGGTAGATGACTTTGAAGTTGTCTTTGCCTTGCTTGTTTATGGATTGTTCTTGTTTCCAAATATTGATAACTTTGTTGATATGAATGCTATCAAAGTCATCATGAAAGGAAACCCTGTTCCTACTTTGCTTGGGGACACTCACTACTCCATCAACTTCAGAAATTCCTATGGAAAGGGAATGATCACCTATTGTACTCCTTTTCTATACAAGTGGTACATATCTCATTTCCCAATTACCAATGATTGTTGGGACCTTCAAGAAGGACAAATATGGTATCAAAAGATTATGACTCTCACCAACACAGATATAGTTTGGACTAGCAAATATTTCTGTAGGATAAAGACCCTGGATTGCTGTGGTGATTTTCCTAATGTACCTCTTCTTGGTATAAAGGGAGGAATCAGTTATATCCCTATTTTAACTCATCATCAATTTGGTTTTCCTATGGACAAGAGACCGAGAAATATCTTGTTGGATGGATTCTTCTTTGAAGAAGGGATAGGAAACAAAGAGTTTAGAGAAAGGATTGCTATTTTTTGGCATCCAAGTCATAGAAAAGAAATCAAAGATTGGAAAACCAAAGAAGATCTCTCACCTGAGGATGCCTTATCTTCCTGAGACATCTGCACCTCATGTTGAAAAACCTCTTGTACCTATTGTTTCTCTTCCAACAATGGAAGATTTCCAATTAGCTCTAAAGAAGTTGAAGATATCAAGGGAGTATTGGAAGAACAAGTTTGAAGCTTCAGAATCTGAGAAGAGTATCATGGATGATCTCTTTGAAGAACAAATCAAATAAAAAGATGACCTACTTTTCCTCCAAGATGGTTGGCTTATGGAAAAGGATGCTAAAATTGCTAAGTATGCAAGAGAAAAGAAGAGGAAGCAAGAAGAAACACCCTCTCCTAAAGAAAGTGCATGAAAGAGCATCATTGAGAAGCATAAGAAGGTCAAATTGAAAAATCAAGAGAGGAACACTCAAGATGATATGGATACTTCACATTTAGATCTCTTAGGGTTGCTTTAAGATTTTCTAGCTTTCTTTATTATTTCTATCTTGTAACTCTTGAAAGTATTTGTACCTTGGACGACCCTTGTCCCTTGTAAACTCTTGAAATAAATTGGTACTTCGATTGTTCCTCGGGTGACCCTTGTCCCTTATATGTACCAAGGATGTCCCTTGTCCCTTATTATTAATGAATGAAATTTTCTATTCATGTTACCCTATTATGCTTGCATTAAACTCTTTTAAATTCCTTGAATAAAATTGATAAAAAAACAAAATAAAAAGTCTTTTGCATGCATGCATCAAGTCGCATCATTCATTCCTGAGTCAGAGTCTCATTCCTTCCTCCTTCTTTCCTCAGAAAGTCAAGCAGACGAACCGATATAGTACTCGCGCCAATCATCATCGAAGCAAGGAAGATTGTATAGTTGATGACCAAGAATGGCAAGAGGAATTTGTTGTCTCGCGCTTTGGTATTGAAAGATTGACATTTATGGTTCAAGACCTGGTGGCTGCTTAGAATCATCTATCAACTCAAGCACAAGCTACTGTGATTTCTGAAGTCGAGACTCCTAAAATTCCTACAAATCCGGTGTTGAATCCTATGACCACTAGGCCCTTTGGAATAGAGATGGATTTCCAATTGGCTGGACGACAGATTCCTGCTCAACAAGCTATAATTCCTCAAGCAGTTATGACCATTACTCCTGTTATAGTTGATCGCGACTTTATGTGTCTATTAGTCCGAAGACTGCAAGTGCACAGTCGTTTCGTGTAGTTTTAAAAGATATCGAATCCATAAGGACTATGAATCGATCTAACGTTATCTAAAGTTACTATGTAAAGCTAAGGCTAGTGATATTTTAATTATGTTTTAGAGGAAATAAGACTTAGATCTAGATAAAATATTAATAGGCGGATATCGGTATGTAATTTGTCAAACTTAGGGAATTCGAAGTTCCACTGGCCTGGTTTTTAATCTAACAAAAATCCTTCATTAAAACCGTTAATGTAAAAGTCCTCTTCTCAAACTCCCGCTCTGTTGAATCAGACTATGATTCTAACTCGTAATGTATGCTCTCGTTATCCTATTAGATTTAAAACCACTTTTTGAAAATAACAGAGTTAATAGAATTCCCTTTTCAGCAAATATTAGTTATTTAAAAACCCTTATCTCAAACTCTCGCTCTATTAACTTAGATTATGCTTGTAATATCTAACGTACACTCTCGTTGTCCTGCTGAGTTTAAAAACACTTTTTGAAAATAAATAAAAATCTAAATAGTTTTAATACGCTCTCGCAGTCCTTAAAACTAATGTCCAGTTTCCACTATCTGGTTAAATATCTCAAAATCTCGCTCTATTGATTTCTAACCTTAGTCCAGTTTTTAAATCTCAAACTTTTGCTCTGTTGATTTTCTAACCTTCTAACAAATTCCATTAGACACTAAAACCAGAAAAGGTGATTTTTCGATAAAATAATATTTAGACCAGTTTATTTCGGATCCCTTTGGCTAAATTAAGTTACATACCGATGTTAGAACAAGATTTGTTCTGATCAATATTCTTAGTTTTGATGATAACAATGTATATGAATTTTGTATGAGATAATGTGGTACTCTAATACTATGCAATTTCCATTTCAGGAATTATATAAAGAGTATGCACAAAATCAGCGCAAGAAGCACTGACTCAGAAGGTTCAGCATGCAACATCAGAACATGGTCTGGCAAGACATCAGAAGATGGTCAAGTAGAATCAGAACATGGGTCTATGGAAGCATCAGAAGAACTTGAGATCAGAAGCAGAAGCACTGAAGTTCTCATGGTATCACGCTCAGAAGCACTTCAAGGTCAGAAGACAAGAAGATGCTCTGCACCAAGCTATTTGACTCTGATGATATTCAAACGTTGTTCACACAAACATCATATCAGAAGCAAGTACTAGCTGGCAGGCTACGCTGACTGACAAAAGGAACGTTGAAAGCTATGAAAGGCAATGTCAGTAGACACAGCGAAAGCAAGGCTCGAGGTAGTTGACAAAACAGTGAAACATTAAATGCAATGCTGTACGGAATACGCAAAGCTTTAAATGCTCCCAATGGTCATCTTCTCAAACGCCTATAAATATGAAGTTCTGATGAGAAGCTAAGTTACGAATTCTGAATACAAGACTCTTATGCAAAAACGCTGAAACGCTGTTCAAATCAAAAGCTCTCAAACTTCATCATCAATCTCACTATATTGCTATTGTAATACTTTAGTGAGATCAAGCTTAAACTTAAGAGAAAATCACAGTTGTGATAATAGCTTTATAAGAAGCATTGTAACTCTTAGAATTTGTTTACATTAAGTTGTAAGAACTAGAGTGATCAGGTTGTTGATCAGTATACTCTAGAAAGTCTTAGAGGGTATCTAAGCAGATTGTTCCTAGAGTGATCAGGTTGTGATCAGTATACTCTAGAAGACTTAGAAGTTGTCTAAGTGGAAAACCATTGTAATCTCGTGTGATTAGTGGATTAAATCCTCAGGTGAGGTAAATCACTCCAAGGGCGTGGACTGGAGTAGTTTAGTTAACAACGAACCAGGATAAAAATCATTGTGCAAATTGTTTTTATCTTACAAGTTTTAAAGCTACACTTATTCAAACCCCCCCCCCCCTTTCTAAGTGTTTTTCTATCCTTCAATTGGCATTAGAGCGTCGGTTCTAAGGTGCAAGCACTTAACCGTGTTTAGAAAAGATTTAGGAAGAGAAAAACACTAAGTCAAGATGGTTGAGACTCCACCACCTTCATCCACATCTACATCTGGCTCAGCTGAGCAATACAATGGAAATGGTAACAATGGTTATACTAGACCGCCAGTATTTGATGGTGAAAACTTTGAATACTGGAAAGATAAACTTGAAAGTTACTTCCTTAGTCTAAATGGTGACTTATGGGATCTCCTGATGGATGGTTACAAACATCCAGTGAACGCTACTGGCGTAAGGCTTACAAGACAAGAAATGAATGATGATCAAAAGAAGCTTTTCAAAAATCATCATAAATGTAGGACTGTTTTGCTGAATGCTATCTCTCATGCTGAGTATGAGAAGATATCTAACAGGGAAACTGCCTATGATATATATGAGTCATTGAAAATGACCCATGAAGGAAATGCTCAAGTCAAGGAGACCAAAGCTCTTGCTCTAATCCAGAAATATGAAGCCTTCAAGATGGAGGACGATGAAAATATTGAGAAGATGTTTTCAAGATTTCAAACGCTAACTGTTGGATTAAGAGTTCTAGACAAAGGCTACACCAAGGCTGATCATGTAAAGAAGATCATCAGAAGCTTTCCCAGAAGATGGGGTCCAATGGTGACTGCATTCAAGATTGCAAAGAATCTGAATGAGGTTTCCTTGGAAGAGCTAATCAGTGCCTTGAAAAGCCATGAGATAGAGCTGGATGCAAATGAGCCTCACAAGAAAGGTAAGTCTATTGCATTAAAAGCTAATTATAAAAAATGCACTAACGCTTTTCAGGCTGAAGAAGTAGATTCTGAAGAAACAGAATCAGAAGAAGAAGATGAACTGTCCATGATCTCCAGGAGGGTAAACCATCTCTGGAAGAGCAAGCAAAGGAAGTTCAAGAGCTTCAGAAGTTCAAAGAAGCCTGAAAGAGGAGAATCTTCTGGAGGCAGAAGATCTGACAAGAAGAAGGTCATCTGCTATGAGTGCAATGAGCTTGGACACTTCAAGAATGAATGTCCAAAACTTCAGAAGGAGAATCCCAAGAAGAAGTTTCATAAGAAGAAAGGTCTTATAGCAACATGGGATGATTCTGAATCAGAATCAGAATCAGACTCTGAAGGAGAGCAAGCAAACCTTGCACTGATGGCCACAGTAGATGATGGATCAGAATCTACATCAGAATCAGATTCTGAAGAGGTATTTTCTGAACTATCTAGAGAAGAGTTAGTTTCCAGTTTAACAGAACTTCACGAACTCAAGGCTCATCTTAGTATCAAATACAGAAAGCTGAAAAAGCAATTTGAATTTGAAACTAAGAAGCTGGAAGTGGAAAATTCTGAACTGAAGGAAAAAGTTTTAAAATTATCCAAAGATATTGGATCTCCTTCTGAATCAGAAAAATCCATTCCTAGCCTCAATCATATTCTGAAAGAATATGACTCGAGCTTCAGAAAGTTCCTGTCTAGAGGTTTTGGCAGAAGTCATCTTGCTTCTATGATATATGGTGTTTCTGGAAACAAAAGGTTTGGTTTTGGCTATGAGGGTGATACCTCACATAAATTTGAACCTGTTGATGATTTGAAAATCAGATACAAGCCATTGTATGATCAGTTCAAATATGGCCACTCACATGATATTAGGCTCACTTCACATGCACAGAGTTTTCACACTACACACACCAAGAAGCATGTGACACAACCTAAAAGATATCATGCTGCCAAACCTAAAGAATATCATGTTGTTCCTCCTGTTACTTATAATGCTAAACCCAAGTTCAATCAGAACTTGAGGAAAACTAACAAGAAAGGACCCAAGAAATTGTGGGTACCTAAGGAGAAGATAATTTCTGTTGCAGATATCCTTAGCAGCAAAGAAGACAAAGCACAAAATGTCATGGTACCTGGACTCTGGGTGCTCGCGACACATGACGGGAAGAAGGTCTATGTTCCAAGACCTGGTGCTTAAGTCTGGTGGAAAAGTCAAGTTTGGAGAAGATCAGAAGGGCAAGATTATTGGCTCTGGAACCATAAGTTTTGGTAACTCTCCTTCCATAACTAATGTACTTCTTGTTGAAGGATTAGCGCATAATTTATTGTCCATAAGTCAATTAAGTGACAATGGTTATGACATAATCTTCAATCAAAAGTCTTGCAAGGCTGTAAGTCAGAAGGATGGCTCAATCCTATTTACAGGCAAGAGAAAGAACAACATTTATAAGATTGATATTTCAGATCTTGAGAAGCAGAAGGTGACTTGCCTTATGTCTGTTTCTGAAGAGAAATGGGTCTGGCACAGAAGATTAGGACATGCTAGTTTGAGAAAGATTTCTCAGATTAACAAACTAAATCTAGTCAGAGGACTCCCAAATCTGAAATAAAACTTAGATGCTCTTTGTGAAGCATGTCAGAAGGGCAAGTTCTCCAGACCTACATTCAAATCTAAAAATGTTGTCTCTTCCTCAAGGCCGTTAGAACTTCTGCACATTGATCTGTTTGGACCAGTCAAAACAGCATCTGTCAGAGGGAAGAAATATGGATTAGTCATCGTAGATGATTATAGCCGCTGGACATGGGTAAAGTTCTTAAAACACAAGGATGAGTCTCATTCTGTGTTCTTTGAATTCTGCACTCAGATTCAATCTGAGAAGGAGTGCAAAATCATAAAGGTCAGAAGTGATCATGGTGATGAATTTGAGAACAGATTCTTTGAGGAGTTGTTCAAAGAAAATGGTATTGCCCATGATTTCTCTTGCCCTAGAACTCCACAGCAAAATGGAGTTGTAGAGCGAAAGAATAGGACTCTACAAGAAATGGCCAGAACCATGATCAATGAAACCAATATGGCTAAGCACTTCTGGGCAGAAGCAATAAACACTGCATGTTATATTCAGAATAGAATCTCTATAAGACCTATTCTAAATAAGACTCCTTATGAATTGTGGAAGAACAGAAAGCCCAACATTTCATACTTTCATCCTTTTGGATGTGTTTGTTTCATTCTGAATACTAAAGATCATCTTGGTAAGTTTGATTCTAAGGCACAAAAATGTTTCCTTCTTGGATATTCTGAACGCTCCAAAGGCTATAGAGTATACAATACTGAAACATTGGTTGTAGAAGAATCAATCAATATCATATTTGATGATAAGCTTGGTCTTGAAAAGCCAAAGCAGTTTGAGAATTTTGCAGATATAGATATTGATATATCAGAAGCTGTAGAACCAAGAAGCAAAGTTTCAGAAGCTGAAAATCTCAGAAGCAAAGAATCAGAAGATCAAGTTGCTGCATCTTTAGAGAATCTCAGAATTTCTGAAGAGCCAACAGTCAGAAGATCTTCTAGACTCACCTCAGCTCACTCAGAAGATGTGATCCTTAGGAAGAAAGATGATCCTATTAGAACAAGAGCATTCCTTAAGAACAATGCAGAATGTCAATTAGGTCTTGTCTCTTTGATCGAGCCGACTTCTGTTGATCAAGCTCTAGAAGATTCAGACTGGATAATTGCCATGCAAGAAGAACTTAATCAGTTTACGAGGAATGATGTATGGGATCTTGTTCCTAGACCAAAAGGTTTCAACATCATTGGTACAAAGTGGGTGTTCAGAAACAAGCTCAGTGAGAAGGGAGAAGTGGTAAGAAACAAAGCCAGACTGGTGGCTCAGGGATATAGTCAGCAAGAAGGGATTGACTATACAGAAACCTTTGTGTTAGAACAAGATTTGTTCTGATCAATATTCTTAGTTTTGATGATAACAAGGATATGAATTTTATGTGAGATAATGTGGTACTCTAATCCATTGCAATTTCCCTTTCAGGAAATATATAAAGAGTATGCACAAATCAGCGCTCAGAAGCTTTGACTCAGAAGGTTCAGCATGCAACATCAGAACATGGTCTAGCAAGACATCAGAAGATGGTCAAGACAGAATCAGAACATGGGTCTATGGAAGCATCAGAAGAACTTGAGATCAGAAGCAGAAGCACTGAAGTTCTCATGGTATCACGCTTAGAAGCACTTCAAGGTCAGAAGACAAGAAGATGCTATGCACCAAGCTGTTTGACTCTGATGATATTCAAACTTACACAAACGTCAGATTAGAAGAAAGTACAGGTGGCAGGCTACGCTGACTGACAAAAGGAACGTTGGAAGCTATTAAAGGCAACGTCAGTAGACACAGCGTGAACAAGGCTCGAGGTAGTTGACAAAAGCGTGAAACATTAAATACAATGCTGTACGGAACACGCAAAGCATTAAATGCTCCCAACGATCATCTTCTCAAGTGCCTATAAATATGAAGTTCTGATGAGAAGCAAGGTTGACGATTCTGAAAGAACTAATTCTGAAAAACTTGCTGAAACACTGTTCAAACTCAAAGCTCAGAAACTTCATCTTCATCAAAGCTCACTACATTGCTGTTGTAATATATTACTGAGATTAAGCTTAAACGTTAAGAGAAATATCACTGTTGTGATTATAGCTTTTCAGAAGCATTCTAAAACTCTTATTTGATTACATTAATTTGTAAGTAACTAGAGTGATCAAGTGTTGATCAGGATACTCTAGGAAGTCTTAGCTTGTGTCTAAGCAGTTGTAATTAGAGTGATCACGTGGTGGTAAGGATACTCTAAGAAAGTCTTAGCTTGTGTCTAAGCATTTGTTCCTAGAGTGATCAGGTTGTGATCAGGATACTCTAGAAGACTTAGTCGTGGGCTAAGTGGAAAACCATTGTAATCTGTTGCGATTAGTGGATTAAATCCTCAGGTGAGGTAAATCACTCCGTGGGGGTGGACTGGAGTAGTTTAGTTAACAACGAACCAGGATAAAAATAACTGTGCATTTTGTTTTTATCGTTCAAGTTTTTAAGACTACACTTATTCAACCCCCCCCCCCCCCCCCCCCCTTTCTAAGTGTTTTTCTATCCTTCACTTTGCACCAGTGGACAAGTTAGAATCTATTCGTTTATTAATTTCCTTTGCCACTCAGCACAACATCACTCTGTATCAGATGGATGTTAAGAGTGCCTTCTTAAATGATTATATAGATGAGGAAGTCTATGTTCACCAACCTCCTGGTTTTGAAGACTCTAAGTCTCCAGAACATGTTTTCAAACTTAAGAAATCATTGTATGGATTGAAGCAAGCTCCTAGAGCTTGGTATGAAAGATTAAGTTCTTTCCTTCTAGACAATGGTTTCACTAGAGGACAAGTGGATACGACTCTCTTTTGTAAAACATCTAAGAAGGACATCTTAATTTGTCAAATTTATGTTGATGATATTATTTTTGGAACATCTAATGCTTCACTTGGAAAGGAGTTTGCTAAGTCTATGCAGGCTGAATTTGAAATGAGTATGATGGGTGAACTCAAGTACTTTCTTGGGATTCAAATCAATCAAACTTCTGATGGAACTTATGTTCATCAAACGAAGTATGTAAAGGAACTTCTGAAGAAGTTTAATCTTTCTGAAAGCAAAGAAGCCAAAACTCCTATGCATCCAACGTGTGTTCTAGGTAAGGATGAGGTAAGTAAGAAGGTTGATTAGAAGTTATACAGGGGTATGATTGGATCTCTTTTATATCTTACTGCTTTTAGACCTGATATTCTATTCAGTGTTTGTTTTTGTGCTAGATTCCAATCAGATCCTAGAGAATCTCACTTAACTGCTGTTAAGAGAATTCTGAGGTATCTGAAAGGTACTACTAATGTTGGCTTAGTCTATAGATGATCTAAAGAATACAACTTAGTAGGATTTTATGATGCTGACTATGATGGAGATAGAATTAAAAGGAAGAGTACTTCTGGAAGTTGTCAATTTCTAGGAAGTCATATGATCTCCTGGTACAGCAAGAAGCAAGCTACCATTGCCCTCTCAACAACAGAAGCAGAATATGTTGCTGCTGCTGGTTGTAGCACACAAATGCTCTGGATGAAGAGTCAGCTAGAAGATTATCAAATATATGAGAGTAACATTCCTATCTTCTGTGACAATACTTCTGCCATATGTTTATCTAAGAATCCTATCTTACATTCCAAAGCTAAACATATTGAGATTAATCATCATTTCATTAGGGACTATGTTCAGAAGGGTGTTCTCTCTTTAAACTTTGTGGATACAGACCATCAATGGGCTGATATCTTTACAAAACCCCTTGCTGAAGATAGGTTTAAGTTCATTCTGAAAAATATCAGTATGGATTTATGCCCAGAATGAGAAGATGAGAAGATCTTATGTATGGGTATATTCTGAAATGTGTTAGGATTATGTGTTTATAAGAAGTTCTGATAATGATCAATTAGAAGTTCTGATTCTGTTATTACTAACGTTTCACTATCTAAGTTGATTCAGAAGCTCTTTCAAAGCAAAACAGCTGTCACTAGTCTTTCCAGAAAACGAACATGTGTTTACTATTTCTGGACAAGCATGCGTGCAGTTGAGGAGACGCCGCCCTAGGTAACTGTGCAAATCATTTCACTTTGTCACTTTATCTCTCCTAACGTCATTTCTCATTAAATGCATATTGATGTCATGTTTTTTTTATTTCATTAAACCATACTGCATTTATTATTTTCTTTTATTCATCTTTTAAATACCCGCTTCATCTTCGTTTCATCTTTTTCGCTCTCTCTACTCATTTGTCTCTCTTTGCACTCATCGCACGAACCCTAGCTTTATTCTGAAACCAAGCATTTCACCATGAATCCTTCATCAAGCTTTGCAAGCCAAACAGAAGTATCATCCACTCAACTGGTTATGAGCAAGCGTGATTTTGCTCCATTGAAAACCTGCTCCATTCCTACTGAAGAGTTGGAAGTTCTTTCTGAGTCTGCTGTGGATTTTGAAAATCTGAAAGCAAATGGTTTTCATTCTGATGCAAGAATCTTGGAACAAGGCTGAAGAGAAAGGCTGCAGAAGAAGCTGCTAGAGAAGCTAAGAAACTGAAGGTCACTTATGACCCTATTAAAGTAGATTCTTTTGAAGCTATAAGAACTGGTAACTTCTCCAGGCAAGTATATCGACCACCTCCTTCTGAACCTCAATCTTCTACCCAACCTCCTCCCTCTGAACCACAAAACACCTTCACCATTCCAATTCCTCCTCCACCATCTCTTTCTACACCTGTTTTAAACCCCACTCCACTAAATATTTATCCTCCCACACCTTCTGATATCCCATCATCATCATCATCAATCCTCCCCACTGATATACCATCCTCATCAACCATCTCTACAGATATTCCATCTTCTTCAACCACAGCACCTCCACCTTCTATATCCCATCTCCTTCCTACCAGAAAATCCAACCCATACTGCCTTCTCTACCCAGACTACAAATTCACCTTCAACCCTCCTGAACCTGAACCTCATATTTACCTGGAATTGTTCAGAAATGAAGTTATCAGTAGGCTGGATCTCTTGAAGGATGCCTTCTTCAATGATCTTGATGATGTTTCTACTAGAAACCTCTGGAGAAGCTTTCGCCAGGATTTTCAAGTGGGAGCTATGGCTGTTTAGAAGAGACTAGTGGCTGTTGCTCCTAGTTATGCTGGTTATCTTCTTGAGGTTGATAATGGTGTCTATCATCATCCCATCAGAAACAGGAGAGTTCTTGAGGAGAAGATATTTGTTGATGAGCTTGTAGAAGCAAGGATTGCTGCAGAAATGGAAGCTAACCCTTGCAGGGAGATTGTGGTATGGAGACCTAAGTATCCAGTTCTGACTGGAGACTTCAAATCTTTGTTTGACTTTCTGAGGGAAAATCCTTCTGAGAAAGACCCTAATTTGGTCATTCCAGAAGTTGTTGACCCACCAGAAGTTGAAGGTCCTTCTGCACGAAAGAATCTTGTTGCCATTCTTCAGGCTCTTGAGAATGGAGATTCTGATCTGCCTGCTGCAGAATATGAAGGAGATGCTTCTATGGAAGAAGCTGATGCTGAAGATCATCTTGCTGAATCTGTTCCTGTTGAGGAAAATCAAGATGATGATCTGATTATGGAAGCTGCGGTTCAGAATGTTGTCCCTCTGGACAGAAGTTGTGAAGCTTCTTCTGGTGAACCCTCTCTTCTGGTGAAGACTCTAGAGGTGATTCAGAAGAACCAGGCTAAGCTATCTTCTCGCATGGACGCGCAAGATACTACCAATGCTGAGTTCCGCACTTTCATGGAGAGGCAAACTGAGAGCAATGCTGGGATTCACGACATGCTGGCCAAGATTATGTCTAAGCTAGGGTCGTCTTAGTCTTTGTGTCTTAGTAGTTTCTCTTTGTTTTTGCATCTGCTTTCTATGCATCCTCCTTGTACTTCTGACAATTCTACTTCTGCTAATCAATGAAAATTATCATTCCTTCTCTCATATTGTCTGTTTTTCATCTGAATCTTTTATGTTTTTTGATGTTATTACAAAAAGAGGGAGAAAATGTGATAAATGATCTGATTTATATTATCAGTTGCTGGGAGAAAGTCTCCACATTTCTAACAAGAATTTGCAAGTTCTGTGTCTTTGAGTGTTTTGCAGGAAGTGAAGATCTTCTTAAAAGCTCAACATGAGAAGCAAAGACATGTGGAAAAGCAATTTTATATGGAATCAAGCTCATGGAATTTGAAGCAAGCTGAGTGCTATAAAGCTTCAAGATCAGAAGCAAGAAGGAAGAATGATCTGATATTCTGATGATAGAATATGCTCTAACTCATTCTTATTCCTTAGATGTTCTGATGCATGTTTTTAGATCTAAAATATGCTCTGAAACATTATTGTTTGCTCTGATACATAATTAAATGTTCTGATACATATTTTATGTTCTGATTCATTCATGCTCTGACTGTTGTCGTTTAGTTTGTTCTGTAACATTTCAGGATGTAGAGACGCTCAGAAGATGCTCTGGTACATTCAATAATGTTCTGATACAATCTGGCATGCAATGATTCAAGAAGAAATTCAAGCTCTGAAGCTGTCCTATGGAAGCAAGAATCATAAGCTATGAATGTTCTGTAGATCTTAGCATATGTGATTGTCTCAACTGAAATGGAAAATACTCAGGGAAGTCCTTTATTTATAAATTTCTTCCAGTATTTATTTCAGGGGGAGATTATTTATCTCAGGGGGAGATTGTTAATCTCAGGGGGAGACATATTCACACACTATGTTTATATGCTTATGCTATAGCTGTGTAATTGTCTTTAGCCGTCTGATATTCTGATCGCAAATTCTTACCATTTATATATGTTTTTGTCATCATCAAAAAGGGGGAGATTGTTAGAACAAGATTTGTTCTGATCAATATTCTTAGTTTTGATGATAACAATGTATATGAATTTTGTATGAGATAATGTGGTACTCTAATACTATGCAATTTCCATTTCAGGAATTATATAAAGAGTATGCACAAAATCAGCTCAAGAAGCACTGACTCAGAAGGTTCAGCATGCAACATCAGAACATGGTCTGGCAAGACATCAGAAGGTTCAGCATGCAACATCAGAACATGGTCTGGCAAGACATCAGAAGATGGTCAAGCAGAATCAGAACATGGGTCTATGGAAGCATCAGAAGAACTTGAGATCAAAAGCTGAAGCACTGAAGTTCTCATGGTATCACGCTCAGAAGCACTTCAAGGTCAGAAGACAAGAAGATGCTCTACACCAAGCTGTTTGACTCTGATGATATTCAAACGTTGTTCACACAAACATCAGATCAGAAGCAAGTACTAGCTGGCAGGCTACGCTGACTGACAAAAGGAACGTTGAAAGCTATGAAAGGCAATGTCAGTAGACACAGCGAAAGCAAAGCTCGAGGTAGTTGACAAAAGAGTGAAACATTAAATGCAATGCTATACGGAATACACAAAGCATTAAATGCTCCCAACAGTCATCTTCTCAAACGCCTATAAATATGAAGTTCTGATGAGAAGCTAAGTTACGAATTCTGAATACAAGACTCTTATGCAAAAACGCTGAAACGCTGTTCAAATCAAAAGCTCTGAAACTTCATCGTCAACCTCACTATATTGCTGTTGTAATACTTTAGTGAGATCAAGCTTAAACTTAAGAGAAAATCACAGTTGTGATAATAGCTTTATAAGAAGCATTGTAACTCTTAGAATTTGTTTACATTAAGTTGTAAGAACTAGAGTGATCAGGTTGTTGATCAGTATACTCTAGAAAGTCTTAGAGGGTATCTAAGCAGATTGTTCCTAGAGTGATCAGGTTGTGATCAGTATACTCTAGAAGACTTAGAAGTTGTCTAAGTGGAAAACCATTGTAATCTCGTGTGAATAGTGGATTAAATCATCAGGTGAGGTAAATCACTCCAAGGGGGTGGATTGGAGTAGTTTAGTTAACAACAAACCAGGATAAAAACCATTGTGCAAATTGTTTTTATCTTACAAGTTTTAAAGCTACACTTATTCAAACCCCCCCCCCCTTTCTAAGTGTTTTTCTATCCTTCAACCGACACCTGATTAATTTGGCTAAACATACTTATTGAATTAAACATGCATAAATAATAATAATTCATATATTTAGGCATATTCAATAATTTATAAGCAAGAAATATAGAACTATAAATTAAATAAATGATAGAAATAAAAACCGGAAAAATATAACTTGAATTAAATCTTGAACTTGAAATAGAGAACACTCCACCACAAGCCGGTTGGATCTGTTCTTAAAATTCTTCGATCAAATAATGAAAACAAGGAATTAAAATACTATGATCTAACGTAAGGTTAGATCCAATAAAATTTACACAATAGTTTCCGATGTAGAAACTATTGTGAGAAAATAAATATCTACCTATAAGTATGAAAAGAAGAAGGAAATAATAACTTAAACTTGAATGCTGGAAAACATTGCTGGAATCGAAAATAGGAAAAGCTGAATGAGAGAAACTATGGCTGGGACTAAAAATGGTCCAACCCCTTTTACATGAATATTTTGTTCTTTATATAGTGAGAATTGTTGGAAGTTAGATAATGGAGATCATGGTTGGAGAAGTTGAGAAAAGCATGGGGTGAGTGGTCTTAGTGACTTCATTTGGTGATTGAGAAAATGTTCACGTGTGAGGAAATATAGGGAGCACTTAAATTCATTTATTTGACTTGGTGGAGTTCAAAGTGCATGAGAAAGTCTTGGCAAGAAAATCGGAAACGTGGGTCTCCACTTGAGTAGTCTTGAGACGGGGGGTCTCAAGTTGTTGAGATTGGAGACGGGCGTCTCCATCCTTGGAGGGCCTTTGAGGCGGGCGCCTCCCTTTGTGAGGTGGGCCTTGAGGCGGGCGTCTCCACTATTTTCGTGGACTGGGCCTTTTTGTTTCTTCAAATATCTTTATTTCTTTTCTTCTTCTTACCTCCCATCTTGCTATTTGTATTTCTTTTGCTTTTTGAATCAATTTCTTCTCTTTTTTTCAAATAATTCTCGCATGAACATAATACCTGAAACAATTAAAATACCAACATAATACCGTAATAAAATATAATTATAATAAAATAACGAAATGATTTATGTTATAATCGAGCCAAATATACGATATAATTACGTGTTATCCGTAGTAAACCTTGTTCCTCTCCACAATGAGAAAATATTCCATGGTGCACCTTCTGAAGGCATGGGTAGAATAGAAGAGTTTGAAGAGCAATTTCTAGAGATGCAGAAAGAGCTCAAGGCCCTAAGGGGAAAAGATCTATTTGGGAAAGAAGTTAATTATCTTTGCTTGGTTCCAAATGTCAAGGTTCCTGCCAAGTTCAAACTCCCAGAATTTGAGAAATACAAGGGGAATTCTTGTCCTCACAGTCATTTGATCATATATGTCTAAAAGATGTCTATGCACACTGAAGACCAATTCCTGCTGATTTATTACTTTCAAGATAGCTTATCTGGAGCTACTTTGAAATGGTATATGGGCTTAGATAGTACACATATTCGTACTTTCCATGGCTTAGGTGAAGCATTTATAAGACAATACAAGTACAACATTAATATGGCGCCGGACAGAGATTAACTCCGCGTTATATCCCAGGAGGAGAAAGAATCATTCAAAAAATACACGCAAAGATGGCGTGAATTATTTGCTCAATCATCCCTCCGATGGAAGAGAAGGAAATGACTAAGGTGCCCCTTAAGACCCTAAGTGCATTTTATTACGAAAGAATGGTGGCAAGCACATCCAATGACTTTACAAAGATGGTAAACATGGGGATGCGACTTGAAGAAGGTATTCGCGAGGGCTGTCTAAGCAAAGAAGTTGATTCATCATCATCTAGTGGTGGAACGAAAAGGTTTGGAAGTAACTTTACCAAGAAGAAAGAAGAAATTGTAAACACTGTTTCAAAAGGAAGTAAGAGACAATATCAGCCTCAATAGATTTCCGTTGTTACTCCCATTATTAATCAGGCTTCGCAACAAAATGTTCAGAGACCTTAACTTCAACAACAACCTCGACACATGTAACACGTGTAAAATAACAAACAAAAACAAGAATGAGATTTAGATGAAGAGGGAGGGAAAAAAACTCAAACTATCATTAATATCTTTCATCTAATATTATGGATTCGGTTCTTTCAAACCTATCAACATCCTATACCCAATGATATTAATGAAATCAAGTTGAAGTATCATAAAATATTCCCAAGGTCAAAATTAATAACAAAGAAACAAAAACTTTAACTAAAACAAATAAAAAGAATTCTTTTAACCATCATGGGACTTCACTGTGACGGTTCATTAGAGGAATGATAAGACCATAACCTCCACACAATGAACTCTTCAAAGCTTGCATCCAAAAATTAAGAGAGAGGAGATGAAGAGAGATATTGAAAAATATATAAAAAGATATCGATTAAAAATAGACCTCATTAAAACAATTTTTTGATATTTTAATATAGAAAATAACAAAAAGAACTAATACTAATATATTTTTGTATTTTTGAAAATATGAAATTAAAATAAGAATTAAAAGAAAATTGTTCATAGATAAAACAAATTATATGGACATTTAAAAAAGGGTAAATGGGGGTGTGAGTCTAATTGGGAAGCTGAAGAGAGAAACCAAATTGGGCTTCTGCAAAAGCCAATGACTAGGCCCACAACAACAAACCGAACCGCCCTTCGTTCTTCTTTCCATCTTCACGCACAATACTCCCTTCTTCTACTTTCTTCTAGTTGTCGCTGTTGTTGATTATGTGGATACGATGATGAGTGGTTGTGTGTTGAACGTCCCGGTTTCTTTTGTGTGTTGCGTTGTTGAAACGTTGCTGAAGTTGAACGTTGAATGATGGTGTTGGTCAGATGCAGATTCGTTGCGATTCGTGTGCAGATGTTGTGCGTGGAAGCGAATCGATGATGTTGTTTGATTTTTACGTTGCAGTACGATTGTTGTGAGATGCCGAGTTAACTCTCTTTGTTGCTGGTTTTCACGAAATTGAATGATGCGGTGAAGCTCGGTTTATGACGAGAATGTGATGGTGTGGTGAATCACGTTTTGCAGGTATGATGCGTTTAAAGGTTGAATTGGAAGGTTAAATTGTGCTTTGGTTTTAAAGGTGATTGTAAAAGAGGTTATGGTTTGTACAAATGTGAAGTTGATGATGTTGAAGGTGATGTCCGCAAAAACTGATAGAAGGTTGTGTTAGCGAAGATGTTATAGCTTATACAGGTTTTGTGAGGTTTGGAAGAAGATATTGCAAGGTTCACATTGGAGGAAGTTTTTTCTATTGAATTTTCTGCAGAGTACTTATGAATTTTTCCTCTCCTTTCTTGTGGTGTGAGCAAGTCTTTTATAGGCTGAGTGAGAGGAGGGTAAAAGGGAAATTCTAGAAGAAATGGGATAAGGATCAGAGGTGATGATACCCTGATTTGGCGGGATTTATGGGTGCAAACCTTGTGTAGAAATTGCTGTCAATTTTTGTATTTCATTTCCATTTCATTTTTTCTACAAGGTGAAACTGTGTGGTTTTGAATGTGAGGACCTCACTCAATTTTAGTGACTTTTGCTTAATGAAAAAATGGGATAGAGATCTTCTCCATTTCTTAAATATAAAATTAAATAAATGTGAAATAAATGTCACATGTCATGAAAATACGTGTTATTTATATACAAAACTATAATAATGGAGAATATGGAGAGAGGGAAAAATGGAGAGGATCCTTACCCGAAAAAATGGCTTATTAATTCAACAAAGTGGCTCAAGACAAATTCAAACATGGCTTAGACTAATTCCAATTGGCTCATAGTGAATGGCTTGAAGCTTGATGTTGAATGGGCTCAAATGACTTGGACTACCAAATGGGCTTTCCCAATTTCATTGGACTTGGACAAACTAAATGGGCTTTGCACTCATGAATAAACCTCCCTCTTTTAATTGTACCTATCAAAATAAAAGAAGAACAACAACAAAATGGCAAAATAAAATGATAGAAAAAAATGATTTATTAACTTTAATAAAAAATTCAACATAAGAATAAATAGAATTTTAAATTAAATTTATAAATCGAAAAAGATTAGTAAAATGAACATAAATACTATTAAACCGTAAAAAATAAAATAAAATAAAATGCCCAAAATGATCATGTACATATAATTTTTGATTTTTTTCCAAATGAAATGCAAATGGACACATAAAATGTGGAGAAAAAATTAGGATATGACAGATGTCCCTATTTAAGTTTCTTCTATCCGGAGATATGAAGATGGAAATCTGTCTCGACGTGATTGAAGAGACTTAAATACATAATGCATAATTTTTGTCCCTAAGATGCCATGCAATGATTATGATTATGAATGTAAGAGATGAAATTTCCACACGAGGGAAACAAGACACCACTGGGTAAAGAAAAGATAGACTCCATCCGGGGAAGAAAGCTCCACTGGGGAAAACACCTTGCACGGGTAGAAAAACTGTTGATGCTCTGTCTGTTCAGTATTATTGTCTAATGTTTGGCTAAAACATATAATAGCAGCAAATGGTATAATTGTGAATCTTGCAAGTTTAAAAAGAATAAAAAAGGTACAAGCAAGATGTTAGATGGAATGTCATGACATCAACTCATGACATCGCGCCTGCAGAACTGGAAGGAAGATTCAGTCTATACTTAACAGATACAGGATATTCGCAGAATATTTTGTAATCCTATGTGGCGCATATTTAAAGGTCAAAAGAATATTTGAAGAATCAGATCAGAAAATTGAAGATTCATGAAGAATCTGATCAGAAGATTGAAGATTCAACAGTTTCTAATTTAGGAGATAAATTAGGAAACTCATGATTAAAAGACCTTATTTGTAGCAGAATATTTTTGCATATTTGTAACAGCAAGGAGTGCTGCGATATGTAAGCCCAAGTCCAATTGGGATCAGGTTATAAATAGGAAACTTTGTAACCTAGTTTGATAAAGAAAACTTTGTTTAGAAACGATGTAGTCATTAGGGTTTCTATAGGTAGACCACCCAGGTTGTGGGATGGCTGCCATGTCCTTCTCGAAACCTGTAGGTTAGAGAAGTGATTGTCCTCACTCGAAACCTGTAGGTAAGAGTTGAGTATTGTATTCTTGATCGAAGCTGTGAAGCAAGATCAAGTTATTGTGCATTGTTAATTGTGTAAATAGTTGTTGCAGGGTTGTAACAGTTAGGTATCACTAGGGAGTGAGCAGAGGTTCTCTTGTCTTGGATGGAGTTCTGAGATAAAGGTTGCATTGGGTAGTGACTAGGTAAACCAGAGGTTGTTTATCTGTAAACCTGAGGTTGTTTACATAAAATAGTACTATTGATAGTGAAATCTTCTTCATGGCTTGGTAGCCCCTAGAGTAGGTAGTTATACCGAATTGGGTTAACAATTGACTGTGTTATTTATCTTCTGCTTTGTTTGTTCAGTTATGACATTGTTTATAACATCATGTTCAGAAGTGTTAGTTGTTCTTGAACAAAACCATATACAGATTATAACCTGGTTATGTCTACTGAACATGTGTGATCCCAGGTCTCATTGACTCCTGTTTAGGAGTAATTAATAAATGGGGGATATGTCTATTCTGCCTATGCTACATTAATAACAGTTTAGATATCATGACATCGGGATTGACATCCGAGTCTGTCATACCCGAATTTCAATTGGTATAAGAGCAGGCACCCTGTCGGTTTCTGGATGAGATCCATGAGGGATAAATTCTAGATTGTTTGAACAAAGAATATTCATATTATATGGTCCCTTGAAGTGGAGGATGGACCTATATGATTAGACCAACCTGACCTAAGAGCTGTGATGCTGGAACAAGGAGTGCTAAATCCAAAGACTTCATGCGGGAGTAAAGAACTTGAATTTCAGAACTAATTCGACCGGTATCTATGGACAGAGAAGAAGCACATCAAAACCTTCATGTGGGAGTGAAGATATTGATAAGGTAACCTCTGTATTTCTGTAAGTTTGTCAAGTCAGGATTTTGGTTAGGTCTAGTCAATTGCTTGATGCAGAAGCAAGCATTGTGCAAGGTTGAGCAGCAATCAATCTGTAGTTGTCATGCTTACTACTAACACTTAAAGTAAGCATTGTGTGAATTTTTATTGAGGTATGACTATTTTCCGCTGCATAGTATCTGAGAAACCCTAGGTTTATGTATAGTCAACAGAATGTATGGCAGGTATTGGCAGCTATAATTAAAGTGTCAAAGATACTTGAGTAACCTCTCAAGTCCACTCATAATGACATGGTTTATTATAGCTGATGAATGTCAACTGATCAATGATATTCATAATTATCTGCAAGTGTGTACCTTGAAAATTTCAAGGTTGAGTGTTCCTAGAAAGAGGAATAAATGTTCTACTAGATGTTAGGACATTAAGAACTGGTATGCAACTACCAGTTGAAGAACAGATGTTCTGGTGCTAAACTAATGTAGTGTGAGAATATTGGTTTGGAACCTACTCCTGGTCTGGAAGAGGAAACATCTGGATAAGTTAATCAGGACACGATTAACATGTGCTCAATACTTCTAAGAAAACTCATGAAGGTATTCCTTTCTGATCCTTTGTGTTGTACTTATGAAGAGCCTATATCTGCGAGTTTCCTCTGATCAACAAAACCAGATATGTATTCATAACCATAGATCAGTTGTTAGAGCTGAATACTGTGTCTCAATCACAGTGAAATATGGTTAAGGATGTACTGCCCTAGTTGTTATCCAGAAAGGGTAGTGTTGTTTGAAATCAAGGAAGTCAAATGAATCTGACTAATTCTATGTCATGCTATAACTAAGTCTGTTCCAGAAACCTAGCTAAGGGAATCTCCTCTATAGGTACAAACTATGGCATCCATCATCTCAAAATTAGAATGAAAGTCAAAAGAAAAGCTTATTGAGATGCTGGCTACTGTATCCCTTGATGTGTCTGGATATTGCTGATAATTGGATTATTTTGTTATTACCTCGAGTGTTGTCAATTTGACATTAAAGATGTTAACCAAGAACCATGAAGGATGATGTCATATCTGATGTTACAACATCATCTCAAGATCTTCAGTTATTTTGTTTATTTTCCAAGAAAAGAAAGTATAAATATGAAGAGGTAATCAGTCAGAATGACCTAGTGTGAGTAGCAAATTCTAACTGAAAAGCTGGAAAGTACTTTGACGGGAGACTTAGTACTTATTAGGTTTAGAACCTGGATGCTGGACTGAGAAGAAGTCCTTCTAGCCATGCGTTCTCAATTATCTTCACACATCAAAGAAGAAGGCAAGAGTCTCTGATGTGGCATACTGATTCTGTTAAATATCTTGATGGGAGCTGGATATTTACAATGTATGTATAAAAAACTTAGACGTGTATATTGGAGATCATTTTATGGTTATACAATCATAGTTTCTTCTATTTCAAGTTACAGAGTGCGACAATCTGAATCTTGTGTAGCAAGCAAACCGAGGTTTCTAAACTTGGAAACTGTGGCAAATTCCAAATGAAGGGAACTTCAAGGACGAATATCAAAGATTTCTTAGAGTTATATATCTCAAGGGGAGTAAAAGAGTATGAAGATCAGCAAAGACAATGTTTTTCTGCTTCTATCCATTTGCAAAGTCTTTTCAAAGACTAATCTTGAAGAAAGAAGAATAAAGTCACACAAAAACCTTAGAACATAACTCAAATCATGTTTATTCTCAAAGACCAGCAAAGAATATTCTTTGCACTATCATCTATAGAGAAAGTGTTATCTCTATGGATAGTCAGAGTCTGTTTGAGTTCAGATGAACTTGTGTCTTAAGTGGTACCAACATCACAAGGTACATATTTCCTGGAAGAAGGACTGGGAATATACATTAGAAGTTTGAAAAAGCAACATTATTGTCTAAAGTGGCAGTTCAGGCATAATGTGGATTAGAATGGGCAGGTTCTAATCTGGATGTAAGTAATGTGTTCTGGCAATACATAATTACTTTCATGATGAAGACTTCACTTAGTGAAGATGACTATGAAGACAAAAGTTCTATGATCGGATCAACACAGCTAAGGATAAAGGAGAATCTATTCTGTTCAAGGAGCATGTTAATCAATGTTTGAGATTGAAAAACACCATATCAAGAAGGAGTTCGAATTGTCTTAAGCAGACCATGATCCGATTCAAACATGGTAAGGTTATGCTCAACAAAATTCAAGGAGTGGCAGTTTTGTTTGTTGAGATTGTGGAAACCTCTCTGTGTGTGCTTCTAGTATTAAGAGGTCTTATGTTGATCGTTTTTGAAGGAGATAAGTTAGTAGGCAAGGGTCTGTTGAAGAAAGAGATGAAACTTGTGGAAAATACTGGTAGTACAAATGTCACACACAATGTTATGACATTCTACTTTTGGTGTAAGTATTTATTGTAAGGAACAAATTTTCTATAGTGAGTGTGTTCAGCAGGATTGCTGAACAGAGGGTGCGGCTCTTGAAGATATGAAGAGGTGTTTTATATTTTCCATTCATCATTTCAAGCTTATTCCATTGGGGAAGCTCAGACTATCTTATATAGGGGGAGTCACTTCTTTTGTCAAGAAAAACTTTCTTGGTTAAAAGCTAACCATGTGCAACTGGTAACCACGATTCCTTCTCAACACTAACGAGGTAGCTATGTGTCTAACAGTCTCAAGGTGTTTAGAACAACAGAAGTTTAAGTCTATGACTAGTGAGTAAGTAGGGAGTCTGTTAATTGGTCCAAAAGATGCTCTGTCTTAATCTTTTACGGAATCTTGAGCTATGTGCTTAAAGGGAAGAAAAGTGACAATGTCTGACACGATGTCATGACATGTTTAAAGACATTGAATATTCTAAGTCAAATAAGGAAATCTGACTTGAAGTTTATCTACACATCAGTGGTCGGTGTAAAGTACAATCAATGACTATGAATGCACTGGTAATTCAAGATAACTCCTATCAGAAAAATAGTCAAAAACTGCTTTGGAAAGAGTAATTGCTTTTGGAACTGTTTCCTAATTAAGCGTTTGACCATTGAACAAGACCAAAGACCATCGTTATTTCCTATAATCTCCAATGGCTATATAATAGCATCTCCATGAATTGCAGAAATCAAACTCTCTCAAAATGTCGTTCGTGTGCGTTCTTGTGAGTCGAGTCTGGATTTGGTATTGTGATGGGTTGCTATACCAAAACCTCTTCAGAAAAAGAAAAACAAGGGGTGGGATGTTGATGGTCTCTACCATGGTTTTTTCTGCAATAACAACAAAGATGTTCCACTATATAAAACCTTCAGTATAGGAATCATTTTCGTTGTGATTTGTGATATGAGTTATGAACACAATTGTGATTTGTGTTCTTAGTTACAAAGAATAACGGCAAGAATCCAGTCTTGGTTTCCTTGAAAACTCGATCTAGGAGTAGATTTTTAGACACAGACAACAAGTATCTCCCAGGATTAACCGTGAATATTCAAATGCAATTTATGACATAGGTTCTATCTTTGTCATATTATGGCTAAAAAGGGGGAGAGATACTGATGCTGATTTTGCTACTGGAAGCAAACATGACCAAGTCCTTGTCGTCTAGAAAGTTGAAGTTGCTGCTGACTGTTAAAAGAATAGTTTTAGCCAAAATAAGCCAAAGGAGGAGATTGTTGATGCTCTGTCTATTCTGTATTATTGTCTAATGTTTGGCTAAAACATATAATAGCAGCAAATGGTATAATTGTGAATCTTGCAAGTTTAAAAAGAACAAAACATGTACAAGCAATATGTTAGATGGAATGTCATGACATCAACTCATGACATCGTGCCTGCAGAACTAGAGGGAAGATTTAGTTTGTACTTAACAGATACAGGATATTCATAGAATATTTTGTAATCCTATGTGGCGTATATTTAAAGGTCAAAAGAATATTTGAAGAATCAGATCAGAAGATTGAAGATTTTGGAAGAATCAGATCAGAAGATTGAAGATTCAATAGTTTCTAATTTAGGAGATAAATTAGGAAACTCATGATTAAAAGACCTTATTTGTAGCAGAATATTTCTGCATATTTGTAATAGCAAGGAGTGCTGCGATTTGTAAGCCCATGTCCAATTGGGATCAGGTTATAAATAGGAAACTTTGTAACCTAGTTTGATATAGAAAACCTTGTTTAGAAACGATGTAGTCATTAGGGTTTCTATAGGTAGACCACCCAGGTTGTGGGATGGCTACCATGTCCTTCTCAAAACCTGTAGGTTAGAGAAGTGATTGTCCTCATTCGAAACCAGTAGGTAAGAGTTAAGTATTGTATTCTTGATTAAAGTTGTGAAGCAACATCAAGTTATTGTGCATTGTTAACTGTGTAAATAGCTGTTGCAGGGTTATAATAGTTAGGTATCACTAGGGAGTGAGCAGATGTTCTCTTGTCTTGGATGGAGTTCTGAGATAAAGGCTGCATTGGGTAGTGACTAGGTAAACCAGAGGTAGTTTATCTGTAAACCTGAGGTTGTTTACATAAAATAGTACTATTGACAGTGAAATCTTCTTCCTGGCTTGGTAGTGAAGGATAGAAAAACACTTAGAAAGGGGGGGTTTGAATAAGTGTAGCTTTAAAAACTTGACAGATAAAAATAAATTGCACAGTTATTTTTATCCTGGTTCGTTGTTAACTAAACTACTCCAGTCCACCCCCGCAGAGATGATTTACCTCAACTGAGGATTTAATCCACTAATCGCACGGATTACAATGGTTCTCCACTTAGTCAGCAACTAAGTCTTCCAGAGTCTACTGATCACACACTGATCACTCCAGGAACAACTGCTTAGATACCCTCTAAGACTTTTCTAGAGTATACTGATCCACACGATCACTCTAGTTACAATCTGCTTAGTTCACTCCTAAGACTTCCTAGAGTATTCTGATCCACACGATCACTCTAGTTCCTTACAACTTAATGTAATCAATTCTAAGAGAATTACAAATGCTTCTTAAAAGCGATAATCACAACTGTGATATTTCTCTTAATCGTTTAAGCTTAATCTCACTAATATATTACAAAAGCAATGTAGTGAGCTTTGATGAAGATGAAGATTCTGAGCTTTGGATTTAACAGCGTTTCAGCAAGTCTTTTGAATAATCTTGTTCAGGATCGTTAACCTTGCTTCTCATCAGAACTTCATATTTATAGGCGTTGGAGAAGATGACCGTTGAGTGCATTTAATGCTTTGCGTGTTCCGTACAGCATCGCATTTAATGTTATACGCTTTTGTCAACTACCTCGAGCCTTGTTCACGCTGTGTCTACTGACGTAGCCTTTAATAGCTTTAACGTTCCTTTTGTCAGTCAGCGTAGCCTGCCACTTGTACTTCCTTCTGATCTGATGTTTGTGAATACAACGTTTGAATATCATCAGAGTCAAACATGTTAGAACAAGATTTGTTCTGATCAATTATCTTAGTTTTGATGATAACAATAATATGAATTTTGCTTAAGATAATATGGTACTCTAATCCAATGCAATTTCCCTTTCAGGAAATATATAAAGAGTACGCATAATTCAGCGCTCAGAAGCTTTGTCTCAAAGGGTTCAGCATGCAACATCAGAACATGGTCTGGCAAGACATCAGAAGATGGTCGAAGCAGAATCAGAACATGGGTCTATGGAAGCATCAGAAGAACATGAGATCAGAAGCACTGAAGCTTAGAAGATGGTATCACGCTCAGAAGCACTTCAAGGTCAGAAGATCAGAAGATGCTATGCACCAAGCTGTTTGACTCTGATGATATTCAAACGTTGTATTCACAAACATCAGATCAGAAGGAAGTACAAGTGGCAGGCTACGCTGACTGACAAAAGGAACGTTAAAAGCTATTAAAGGCTACGTCAGTAGACACAGCGTGAACAAGGCTCGAGGTAGTTGACAAAAGCGTATAACATTAAATGCGATGCTGTACGGAACACGCAAAGCATTAAATGCATTCAACGGTCATCTTCTCCAACGCCTATAAATATGAAGTTCTGATGAGAAGCAAGGTTAACGATTCTGCACCAAAACAACTCATATCAAACTTGCTGAAACTCTGTTCAAAATCTAAACTCAGAATCTTCATCTTCATCAAAGCTCACTACATTGCTTTTGTAATACTTTAGTGAGATTAAGCTTAAACGATTAAGAGAAATATCACAGTTGTGATTATCGCTTTTAAGAAGCATTTGTAATACTCTTAGATTGATTACATTAAGTTGTAAGGAACTAGAGTGATCGTGTGGATCAGAATACTCTAGGAAGTCTTAGGAGTGAACTAAGCAGATTGTAACTAGAGTGATCGTGTTGATCAGTAGACTCTAGAAAAGTCTTAGAGGGTATCTAAGCAGTTGTTCCTGGAGTGATCAGTGTGTGATCAGAAGACTCTGGAAGACTTAGTTGCTGACTAAGTGGAAAACCATTGTAATCCGTGCGATTAGTGGATTAAATCCTCAGTTGAGGTAAATCATCTCTGCGAGGGTGGACTGGAGTAGTTTAGTTAACAACGAACCAGGATAAAAATAACTGTGCAATTTATTTTTATCTGTCAAGTTTTTAAAGCTACACTTATTCAAACCCCCCCTTTCTAAGTGTTTTTCTATCCTTCAATTGGCATCAGAGCGCCGGTTCTAAGGTGCAAGCACTTAACCGTGTTTAGAAAAGATTCAGAAGAGAAAAACGCTTCAGTAAAAGATGGTTGATGAAAGTGAAAAGTCTACACCTACACCTGCATCTACATCTGGCTCTGCTGAGCAATACAACGGTAACAATGGTTATACTAGACCGCCGGTATTTGATGGTGAAAACTTTGAATACTGGAAAGATAAACTGGAAAGTTACTTTCTAGGTCTAGATGGTGATCTATGGGATCTTCTGATGGATGGTTACAAACATCCAGTAAATGCCAGTGGCGTAAAGCTGTCTAGGCAAGAAATGAATGATGATCAGAAGAAGCTTTTCAGGAATCATCATAAATGCAGAACTGTTTTGCTGAATGCTATCTCTCATGCTGAGTATGAGAAGATATCTAACAGGGAAACGGCCTATGACATATATGAGTCCTTGAAAATGACTCATGAAGGAAATGCTCAAGTCAAGGAGACTAAAGCTCTAGCTTTAATCCAGAAGTATGAAGCCTTCAAGATGGAGGATGATGAAGACATTGAAAAGATGTTTTCAAGATTTCAAACTCTTACTGCTGGATTGAGAGTTCTTGACAAGGGATACACCAAGGCTGATCACGTAAAGAAGATCATCAGAAGCTTACCCAGAAGATGGGGTCCTATGGTGACTGCATTCAAGATTGCAAAGAATCTGAATGAAGTTTCTCTGGAAGAGCTTATCAGTGCCTTGAGAAGTCATGAAATAGAGCTGGACGCAAATGAGCCTCAAAAGAAAGGTAAGTCTATTGCATTAAAATCTAATATCAAGAAATGCACTAACGCTTTTCAGGCTAGAGAAGAAGATCCTGAAGAATCAGAATCTGAAGAAGAAGATGAACTGTCCCTGATCTCCAGAAGGCTAAATCAACTCTGGAAGACCAAGCAAAGGAAGTTCAGAGGCTTCAGAAGTTCAAAGAAATTTGAACGTGGAGAATCTTCTGATGACAGAAGATTTGACAAGAAGAAAGTCATGTGCTATGAATGCAATGAGCCTGGACACTACAAGAACGAATGTCCAAATCTTCAGAAGGAAAATCCCAAGAAGAAGTTTCATAAGAAGAAAAGTCTTATGGCAACATGGGATGAGTCAGAAGATGATTCAGACTCTGAAGATAAGCAGGCTAACTGTGCGCTGATGGCGACAGAAGATGACGGATCAGAATCTACATCAGAATCAGATTCTGAAGAGGTATTTTCTGAACTTACTAGAGATGAGTTAGTTTCCGGTCTAACTGAACTACTGGAACTCAAGTCTAAGATTAGTCTCAAATATAAAAAGCTGAAAAAGCTATTTGAATTTGAAACAAAGAAGCTTGAGTTGGAGAATTCTGAATTAAAAGAAAAACTTTTAAAATTATCCAATAATGTTGGATCTCCTTCTGATTCAGAAAAATCCACTCCAAGTCTAAACCATATTCTGAAAGAATATGATTTAAGTTTCAGAAAGTTCTTATCTAGAAGTATTGGCAGAAGTCAGCTAGCTTCTATGATATATGCTGTGTCTGGAAACAAAAGAGTTGGCATTGGTTTTGAGGGTGAAACCCCATACAAACTTGAACCTGTTGATGAAATGAAAATCACATACAAGCCATTGTATGATCAGTTCAAGTATGGCCACTCCCATGATATTAGGCACACTTCACATGCTCAAAGTTTTCACATAACACACACCAAAAAGCATGTGACACAACCTAGGAAATATCATGAAACTCACATTAAGAATTATCATGCTGTTCCTCCTATTGCTTACAATGTTAAACCCAAGTTCAATCAGAACTTGAGAAAATCTAACAAGAAAGGACCCAAGAAAATGTGGGTACCTAAGGATAAGATTATTCCTATTGCAGATATCCTTGACTGCAAAAAGGACAAAGCACAACATGTCATGGTACCTGGACTCTGGATGCTCACGACACATGACAGGAAGAAGGTCTATGTTCCAAGACCTGGTGCTTAAGTCAGGAGGAGAAGTCAAGTTTGGAGGAGATCAGAAGGGCAAGATAATTGGCTTTGGAACTATAAAGTCTGGTAACTCTCCTTCCATTTCTAATGTACTTCTTGTAGAAGGATTAACACATAACCTCTTATCTATCAGTCAATTGAGTGACAATGGTTATGATATAATCTTTAATCAAGAGTCTTGCAAGGCTGTAAATCAGAAGGATGGCTCAATCCTATTTACAGGCAAGAGGAAGAACAACATTTATAAGACAGATCTGAAAGATCTTATGAGTCAGAAGGTGACTTGTCTTATGTCTGTTTCTGAAGAGCAGTGGGTCTGGCACAGAAGATTAGGTCATGCTAGTTTGAGAAAGATCTCTCAGATTAACAAACTGAATCTGGTCAGAGGACTCCCTAATCTGAAATTCAAATCAGATGCTCTTTGTGAAGCATGTCAAAAGGGCAAGTTCTCCAAACCTGCATTCAAGTCCAAGAATGTTGTTTCTACCTCAAGGCCATTAGAACTCTTGCACATTGATCTGTTTGGCCCAGTCAAAACAGCATCTGTCAGAGGGAAGAAATATGGATTAGTCATCGTAGATGATTATAGCCGCTGGACATGGGTAAAATTCTTAAAACACAAGGATGAGACTCATTCAGTGTTCTTTGATTTCTGCATACAGATTCAATCTGAAAAAGAGTGTAAAATCATAAAGGTCAGAAGTGATCATGGTGGTGAATTTGAGAACAGATCCTTTGAAGAATTCTTCAAAGAAAATGGTATTGCCCATGATTTCTCTTGTCCTAGAACTCCACAGCAAAATGGGGTTGTAGAACGAAAGAATAGGACTCTGCAAGAAATGGCCAGAACCATGATCAATGAAACCAATATGGCTAAGCATTTCTGGGCAGAAGCAATAAACACTGCATGCTATATTCAGAATAGAATCTCTATCAGACCTATTCTAAATAAGACTCCCTATGAATTGTGGAAGAATAGAAAGCCCAACATTTCATATTTCCATCCTTTTGGATGTGTATGCTTTATTCTGAACACTAAAGATCATCTTGGTAAGTTTGATTCCAAAGCACAAAAATATTTCCTTCTTGGATATTCTGAACGCTCAAAAGGCTACAGAGTATACAATACTGAAACATTGATTGTAGAAGAATCAATCAATATCAGGTTTGATGATAAGCTTGGTTCTGAAAAACCAAAGCAGTTTGATAATTTTGCAGATTGTGATATTGATATATCAGAAGTTGTTGAGCCAAGAAGCAACGCATCAGAAGCAGAGCTTCTCAGAAGCAAAGAATCTGAAGATCAAGTATCAGCTTCTCTGGAGGATCTAAGTATTTCTGAAGAACCATCTGTCAGAAGATCATCCAGACTCATCTCTGGTCATTCAGAAGATGTCATTCTTGGAAAGAAGGATGATCCAATCAGAACAAGAGCATTCCTTAAGAACAATGCAGACTGTCAATTAGGTCTTGTATCTTTGATCGAGCCAACTTCTGTTGATCATGCTCTAGAAGATCCAGACTGGATAATTGCTATGCAAGAAGAATTAAATCAGTTTACAAGGAATGATGTTTGGGATCTTGTTCCTAGACCAGATGGATTCAATATAATCGGCACAAAATGGGTCTTCAGAAACAAGCTCAGTGAGAAAGGTGAAGTGGTAAGGAACAAAGCCAGACTGGTGGCTCAGGGTTATAGTCAGCAAGAAGGGATTGATTATACAGAAACCTTTGCACCAGTGGCCAGGTTAGAATCTATTCGTCTATTAATTTCATTTGCCACTCAACATAACATCACTCTTTATCAGATGGATGTCAAGAGTGCCTTCTTAAATGGTTATATAGATGAAGAAGTTTATGTCCATCAACCTCCTGGTTTTGAAGACTCTATGTCTCCTAATCATGTTTTTAAACTTAAGAAATCTTTGTATGGATTGAAACAGGCTCCCAGAGCTTGGTATGAACGCTTAAGTTCTTTCCTTCTGGATAATGGTTTCACTAGAGGAAAAGTGGACACTACTCTCTTTTGTAAAACCTTTAAAAGGGATATTTTAATTTGTCAAATATATGTAGATGATATTATTTTTGGAACATCTAATGTTACACTTGGAAAGGAGTTTGCTAAGTCTATGCAGGCTAAGTTTGAAATGAGCATGATGGGAGAACTCAAGTACTTCCTTGGAATACAAATAAATCAAACATCAGACGGAACGTATGTTCATCAAACCAAGTATGTGAAGGAACTTCTGAAGAAGTTTAATCTTCTAGACTGCAAAGAAGCCAAAACTCCTATGCATCCAACATGCATCCTAGGTAAGGATGAGGTAAGTAAGAAGGTAGATCAGAAGTTATACAGAGGTATGATTGGATCTCTTCTATATCTGACTGCTTCTAGACCTGACATTCTGTTCAGTGTTTGTTTGTGTGCTAGATTCCAATCAGATCCTAGAGAATCTCATTTAACTGCTGTTAAGAGAATTCTAAGGTATCTGAAAGGTACTACTAATGTTGGCTTAGTTTACAGAAAATCTAAAGAATACAACTTAGTAGGATTCTGCGATGCTGACTATGCTGGAGACAGAATTGAAAGAAAAAGTACTTCAGGAAGTTGCCAATTTCTTGGAAATCATTTGATCTCTTGGTATAGCAAGAAGCAAGCAACTATTGCTCTATCAACAACAGAAGCAGAATATGTCGCTGCTGCTGGTTGTAGTACACAGATGCTCTGGATGAAGAGTCAGTTAGAAGATTATCAGATATTTGAGAGTAACATTCCTATATTCTGTGATAATACTTCTGCTATATGTTTATCTAAGAATCCTATTCTTCATTCAAAAGCTAAACATATTGAGATTAAACATCATTTCATAAGGGACTATGTTCAGAAGGGTGTTATATCTTTAAACTTTGTTGATACAGACCATCAATGGGCTGATATCTTTACAAAACCCCTGGCTGAAGATAGGTTTAAGTTCATTCTGAAGAACATCAGTATGGATTTATGCCCAGAATGAGAAGATGAGAAGTTCTTATGTATGAGTATCTTCTGAAATGAAAATGGATTATTTTTTATATCAGAAGTTCTGATTGAAATCTTTTAGAAATTATGATTCGGTTATTACTAACGTTTCATTGTCTAAGTTGATTCAGAACCTCTTTTAAAGCAAAACAGCTGTTACGTTTTATCTCGGGATGGTAAACCTGTCGTTACTCTTCATGGATAAACGTGCGTGCAGTTGAAGGGACGCCGACCATAGGTAACTGTGCTAGTCACCTCATTTGTCTTTATTATCTCTCCTCACGTCACGTAACATTAAATGCTTTTCATCATTCGTTTCATTTTATTTTCTTTTAAATACTCTTCAAACTCTTCTCTTTCCCTCTCATCTTTCTCTATCTCTTTGCATTCCTCATCAAGTTTTTCTCTCTCTCTCTTCCATATCAAACCCTACCTGTTCATTTTTCTGCAAACCCATCATGAACTCTTCATCAAGCCCAGGAAATAATGAAAATGATCAAAACAACAAAAGGAAAGCTGTTGAAACATCACCTTCCAAACCCAAAAAGATCAAAATCACCTATGATCCTCTCAAGGTGAATCCATTCGAAGCAATGTTGTCTGGAAACTATTCTAGACGTGTGTTTCATCCTCCTGGTGAAAGCCCTCCATCATCTCCATCTTCTTCCTCATCTTTCGACCTTCAAGACTCAGCTTCCTCTTCATCTAACCCTTCCTCTCCCTTAATCGATTCCGAAGAAATCTCTTCATCTTCACCTGCTGGGAATGCTGTCTCTGGTAAAGATGGTGGAAGATCTGCATCAGAACCAAGTCTCCCTGATCCCTCGCCTGAAAGCCCAAGAAGCAGTCAATGAGGCGTTTCACTCCTTCATGGCATGCTGGCACAGACGTTGTCTTAGCTAGGGTCTTAGGATTTGGTCTTAGTAGTTTTATTTTCCTTGTTGCATCTGCTTGTTAAACATCTTCTTGTAATCCTTTTTAATTATCAATGAAAAACTTTCTTTGATTTACATTCCAGTGATTTTACTTGTCGTTTTTATGCATCTGAATCTTTTGAAATATTCTTTTTGATGTTATGACAAAAAGGGGGAGAAGATAAATGATAAATGATTTGATTAATCTATCAGTTGCTGGGTAAAGCTCCCACACATTCACTAACAAGAACTGCAAGTTCTATATGGTTTAAGTGTTTTGCAGGTATACTAAAGAGAATCTTCAAAGCAAACACAAGAAGCAAAACCATGGAAACTGAAGCAAGCCGAGTGCTGTCAAGCTTCAGAGATCAGAAGCAAGAAAGAAGAATGAATCAGAAGCACTGATAATAGAATTTGATCCATATTTGCCTATTTGCTTTGACAAAATTCTATTTGCTCTGATACATTATTTTAGCCTATATGGCTCTGATACATATAATGTTATAGCTCTGATACATATAATGTGTTAGAATATACATTTTATGTTCTGACTCGTTCATGCTGACTTTTGTCGTTTAGTTTTTGTTCTGTAACATTTCAGGATGTAGAGATGCTCTGATGATGCTCTGGTACATTCAACAATGTTCTGATACAAATCTAGCATGAAGTGATGTTGGTAGAAATTCAAGCTCTGAAGCTATCCGAGGGAAGCAGAAATCAGAAGCTGCGAATGTTCTAAAGATCCAGAAAACTCAAGTTCTGAAGCTGTCCTAGATGGAAGCAGAAATCAGAAGCTGTGAATGTTCCGAAGATCAAAGAAATTCAAGTTCTGAAGCTGTCCTGAATGGAAGCAGAAATCAGAAGCTGTGAATGTTCAGAAGATCAAAGAAATTCAAGTTCTGAAGCTGTCCTAGATGGAAGCAGGAATCAGAAGCTGTGAGTGTTCTAGGGATCTAAAGAAATTCTAGTTCTGAAGCTGTCCTATGGAAGCAGAAGTCAGAAGCTATGAATTCTCTAAAGACAGAAGCTTATATGATCGTCTCTACCGAAATAATCAGGGAAGTCTTTTATTAAAGTTCTTCGAGTATTTATTTCAGGGGGAGATTATTTATCTCAGGGGGAGATTGTTAATCTCAGGGGGAGACATATTCATATGCTTATGCTATAGCTGTGTAATTTGTCTTTTGCCGTATGTTCTTTCTGATCGCAAATTCATATCATTTATATATGTTTTTGTCATCATCAAAAAGGGGGAGATTGTTAGAACAAGATTTGTTCTGATCAATTATCTTAGTTTTGATGATAACAATAATATGAATTTTGCTTAAGATAATATGGTACTCTAATCCAATGCAATTTCCCTTTCAGGAAATATATAAAGAGTACGCATAATTCAGCGCTCAGAAGCTTTGTCTCAAAGGGTTCAGCATGCAACATCAGAACATGGTCTGGCAAGACATCAGAAGATGGTCGAAGCAGAATCAGAACATGGGTCTATGGAAGCATCAGAAGAACATGAGATCAGAAGCACTGAAGCTTAGAAGATGGTATCACGCTCAGAAGCACTTCAAGGTCAGAAGATCAGAAGATGCTATGCACCAAGCTGTTTGACTCTGATGATATTCAAACGTTGTATTCACAAACATCAGATCAGAAGGAAGTACAAGTGGCAGGCTACGCTGACTGACAAAAGGAACGTTAAAAGCTATTAAAGGCTACGTCAGTAGACACAGCGTGAACAAGGCTCGAGGTAGTTGACAAAAGCGTATAACATTAAATGCGATGCTGTACGGAACACGCAAAGCATTAAATGCATTCAACGGTCATCTTCTCCAACGCCTATAAATATGAAGTTCTGATGAGAAGCAAGGTTAACGATTCTGCACCAAAACAACTCATATCAAACTTGCTGAAACTCTGTTCAAAATCTAAACTCAGAATCTTCATCTTCATCAAAGCTCACTACATTGCTTTTGTAATACTTTAGTGAGATTAAGCTTAAACGATTAAGAGAAATATCACAGTTGTGATTATCGCTTTTAAGAAGCATTTGTAATACTCTTAGATTGATTACATTAAGTTGTAAGGAACTAGAGTGATCGTGTGGATCAGAATACTCTAGGAAGTCTTAGGAGTGAACTAAGCAGATTGTAACTAGAGTGATCGTGTTGATCAGTAGACTCTAGAAAAGTCTTAGAGGGTATCTAAGCAGTTGTTCCTGGAGTGATCAGTGTGTGATCAGAAGACTCTGGAAGACTTAGTTGCTGACTAAGTGGAAAACCATTGTAATCCGTGCGATTAGTGGATTAAATCCTCAGTTGAGGTAAATCATCTCTGCGGGGGTGGACTGGAGTAGTTTAGTTAACAACGAACCAGGATAAAAATAACTGTGCAATTTATTTTTATCTGTCAAGTTTTTAAAGCTACACTTATTCAAACCCCCCCTTTCTAAGTGTTTTTCTATCCTTCAATTGGCATCAGAGCGCCGGTTCTAAGGTGCAAGCACTTAACCGTGTTTAGAAAAGATTCAGGAAGAGAAAAACGCTTCAGTAAAAGATGGTTGATGAAAGTGAAAAGTCTACACCTACACCTGCATCTACATCTGGCTCTGCTGAGCAATACAACGGTAACAATGGTTATACTAGACCGCCGGTATTTGATGGTGAAAACTTTGAATACTGGAAAGATAAACTGGAAAGTTACTTTCTAGGTCTAGATGGTGATCTATGGGATCTTCTGATGGATGGTTACAAACATCCAGTAAATGCCAGTGGCGTAAAGCTGTCTAGGCAAGAAATGAATGATGATCAGAAGAAGCTTTTCAGGAATCATCATAAATGCAGAACTGTTTTGCTGAATGCTATCTCTCATGCTGAGTATGAGAAGATATCTAACAGGGAAACGGCCTATGACATATATGAGTCCTTGAAAATGACTCATGAAGGAAATGCTCAAGTCAAGGAGACTAAAGCTCTAGCTTTAATCCAGAAGTATGAAGCCTTCAAGATGGAGGATGATGAAGACATTGAAAAGATGTTTTCAAGATTTCAAACTCTTACTGCTGGATTGAGAGTTCTTGACAAGGGATACACCAAGGCTGATCACGTAAAGAAGATCATCAGAAGCTTACCCAGAAGATGGGGTCCTATGGTGACTGCATTCAAGATTGCAAAGAATCTGAATGAAGTTTCTCTGGAAGAGCTTATCAGTGCCTTGAGAAGTCATGAAATAGAGCTGGACGCAAATGAGCCTCAAAAGAAAGGTAAGTCTATTGCATTAAAATCTAATATCAAGAAATGCACTAACGCTTTTCAGGCTAGAGAAGAAGATCCTGAAGAATCAGAATCTGAAGAAGAAGATGAACTGTCCCTGATCTCCAGAAGGCTAAATCAACTCTGGAAGACCAAGCAAAGGAAGTTCAGAGGCTTCAGAAGTTCAAAGAAATTTGAACGTGGAGAATCTTCTGATGACAGAAGATTTGACAAGAAGAAAGTCATGTGCTATGAATGCAATGAGCCTGGACACTACAAGAACGAATGTCCAAATCTTCAGAAGGAAAATCCCAAGAAGAAGTTTCATAAGAAGAAAAGTCTTATGGCAACATGGGATGAGTCAGAAGATGATTCAGACTCTGAAGATAAGCAGGCTAACTGTGCGCTGATGGCGACAGAAGATGACGGATCAGAATCTACATCAGAATCAGATTCTGAAGAGGTATTTTCTGAACTTACTAGAGATGAGTTAGTTTCCGGTCTAACTGAACTACTGGAACTCAAGTCTAAGATTAGTCTCAAATATAAAAAGCTGAAAAAGCTATTTGAATTTGAAACAAAGAAGCTTGAGTTGGAGAATTCTGAATTAAAAGAAAAACTTTTAAAATTATCCAATAATGTTGGATCTCCTTCTGATTCAGAAAAATCCACTCCAAGTCTAAACCATATTCTGAAAGAATATGATTTAAGTTTCAGAAAGTTCTTATCTAGAAGTATTGGCAGAAGTCAGCTAGCTTCTATGATATATGCTGTGTCTGGAAACAAAAGAGTTGGCATTGGTTTTGAGGGTGAAACCCCATACAAACTTGAACCTGTTGATGAAATGAAAATCACATACAAGCCATTGTATGATCAGTTCAAGTATGGCCACTCCCATGATATTAGGCACACTTCACATGCTCAAAGTTTTCACATAACACACACCAAAAAGCATGTGACACAACCTAGGAAATATCATGAAACTCACATTAAGAATTATCATGCTGTTCCTCCTATTGCTTACAATGTTAAACCCAAGTTCAATCAGAACTTGAGAAAATCTAACAAGAAAGGACCCAAGAAAATGTGGGTACCTAAGGATAAGATTATTCCTATTGCAGATATCCTTGACTGCAAAAAGGACAAAGCACAACATGTCATGGTACCTGGACTCTGGATGCTCACGACACATGACAGGAAGAAGGTCTATGTTCCAAGACCTGGTGCTTAAGTCAGGAGGAGAAGTCAAGTTTGGAGGAGATCAGAAGGGCAAGATAATTGGCTTTGGAACTATAAAGTCTGGTAACTCTCCTTCCATTTCTAATGTACTTCTTGTAGAAGGATTAACACATAACCTCTTATCTATCAGTCAATTGAGTGACAATGGTTATGATATAATCTTTAATCAAGAGTCTTGCAAGGCTGTAAATCAGAAGGATGGCTCAATCCTATTTACAGGCAAGAGGAAGAACAACATTTATAAGACAGATCTGAAAGATCTTATGAGTCAGAAGGTGACTTGTCTTATGTCTGTTTCTGAAGAGCAGTGGGTCTGGCACAGAAGATTAGGTCATGCTAGTTTGAGAAAGATCTCTCAGATTAACAAACTGAATCTGGTCAGAGGACTCCCTAATCTGAAATTCAAATCAGATGCTCTTTGTGAAGCATGTCAAAAGGGCAAGTTCTCCAAACCTGCATTCAAGTCCAAGAATGTTGTTTCTACCTCAAGGCCATTAGAACTCTTGCACATTGATCTGTTTGGCCCAGTCAAAACAGCATCTGTCAGAGGGAAGAAATATGGATTAGTCATCGTAGATGATTATAGCCGCTGGACATGGGTAAAATTCTTAAAACACAAGGATGAGACTCATTCAGTGTTCTTTGATTTCTGCATTCAGATTCAATCTGAAAAAGAGTGTAAAATCATAAAGGTCAGAAGTGATCATGGTGGTGAATTTGAGAACAGATCCTTTGAAGAATTCTTCAAAGAAAATGGTATTGCCCATGATTTCTCTTGTCCTAGAACTCCACAGCAAAATGGGGTTGTAGAACGAAAGAATAGGACTCTGCAAGAAATGGCCAGAACCATGATCAATGAAACCAATATGGCTAAGCATTTCTGGGCAGAAGCAATAAACACTGCATGCTATATTCAGAATAGAATCTCTATCAGACCTATTCTAAATAAGACTCCCTATGAATTGTGGAAGAATAGAAAGCCCAACATTTCATATTTCCATCCTTTTGGATGTGTATGCTTTATTCTGAACACTAAAGATCATCTTGGTAAGTTTGATTCCAAAGCACAAAAATGTTTCCTTCTTGGATATTCTGAACGCTCAAAAGGCTACAGAGTATACAATACTGAAACATTGATTGTAGAAGAATCAATCAATATCAGGTTTGATGATAAGCTTGGTTCTGAAAAACCAAAGCAGTTTGATAATTTTGCAGATTGTGATATTGATATATCAGAAGTTGTTGAGCCAAGAAGCAACGCATCAGAAGCAGAGCTTCTCAGAAGCAAAGAATCTGAAGATCAAGTATCAGCTTCTCTGGAGGATCTAAGTATTTCTGAAGAACCATCTGTCAGAAGATCATCCAGACTCATCTCTGGTCATTCAGAAGATGTCATTCTTGGAAAGAAGGATGATCCAATCAGAACAAGAGCATTCCTTAAGAACAATGCAGACTGTCAATTAGGTCTTGTATCTTTGATCGAGCCAACTTCTGTTGATCATGCTCTAGAAGATCCAGACTGGATAATTGCTATGCAAGAAGAATTAAATCAGTTTACAAGGAATGATGTTTGGGATCTTGTTCCTAGACCAGATGGATTCAATATAATCGGTACAAAATGGGTCTTCAGAAACAAGCTCAGTGAGAAAGGTGAAGTGGTAAGGAACAAAGCCAGACTGGTGGCTCAGGGTTATAGTCAGCAAGAAGGGATTGATTATACAGAAACCTTTGCACCAGTGGCCAGGTTAGAATCTATTCGTCTATTAATTTCATTTGCCACTCAACATAACATCACTCTTTATCAGATGGATGTCAAGAGTGCCTTCTTAAATGGTTATATAGATGAAGAAGTTTATGTCCATCAACCTCCTGGTTTTGAAGACTCTATGTCTCCTAATCATGTTTTTAAACTTAAGAAATCATTGTATGGATTGAAACAGGCTCCCAGAGCTTGGTATGAACGCTTAAGTTCTTTCCTTCTGGATAATGGTTTCACTAGAGGAAAAGTGGACACTACTCTCTTTTGTAAAACCTTTAAAAGGGATATTTTAATTTGTCAAATATATGTAGATGATATTATTTTTGGAACATCTAATGCTACACTTGGAAAGGAGTTTGCTAAGTCTATGCAGGCTGAGTTTGAAATGAGCATGATGGGAGAACTCAAGTATTTCCTTGGAATACAAATAAATCAAACATCAGAAGGAACGTATGTTCATCAAACCAAGTATGTGAAGGAACTTCTGAAGAAGTTTAATCTTCTAGACTGCAAAGAAGCCAAAACTCCTATGCATCCAACATGCATCCTAGGTAAGGATGAGGTAAGTAAGAAGGTAGATCAGAAGTTATACAGAGGTATGATTGGATCTCTTCTATATCTGACTGCTTCTAGACCTGACATTCTGTTCAGTGTTTGTTTGTGTGCTAGATTCCAATCAGATCCTAGAGAATCTCATTTAACTGCTGTTAAGAGAATTCTAAGGTATCTGAAAGGTACTACTAATGTTGGCTTAGTTTACAGAAAATCTAAAGAATACAACTTAGTAGGATTCTGCGATGCTGACTATGCTGGAGACAGAATTGAAAGAAAAAGTACTTCAGGAAGTTGCCAATTTCTTGGAAGTCATTTGATCTCTTGGTATAGCAAGAAGCAAGCAACTATTGCTCTATCAACAACAGAAGCAGAATATGTCGCTGCTGCTGGTTGTAGTACACAGATGCTCTGGATGAAGAGTCAGTTAGAAGATTATCAGATATTTGAGAGTAACATTCCTATATTCTGTGATAATACTTCTGCTATATGTTTATCTAAGAATCCTATTCTTCATTCAAAAGCTAAACATATTGAGATTAAACATCATTTCATAAGGGACTATGTTCAGAAGGGTGTTATATCTTTAAACTTTGTTGATACAGACCATCAATGGGCTGATATCTTTACAAAACCCCTGGCTGAAGATAGGTTTAAGTTCATTCTGAAGAACATCAGTATGGATTTATGCCCAGAATGAGAAGATGAGAAGTTCTTATGTATGAGTATCTTCTGAAATGAAAATGGATTATTTTTTATATCAGAAGTTCTGATTGAAATCTTTTAGAAATTATGATTCGGTTATTACTAACGTTTCATTGTCTAAGTTGATTCAGAACCTCTTTTAAAGCAAAACAGCTGTTACGTTTTATCTCGGGATGGTAAACCTGTCGTTACTATTCATGGATAAACGTGCGTGCAGTTGAAGGGACGCCGACCATAGGTAACTGTGCTAGTCACCTCATTTGTCTTTATTATCTCTCCTCACGTCACGTAACATTAAATGCTTTTCATCATTCGTTTCATTTTATTTTCTTTTAAATACTCTTCAAACTCTTCTCTTTCCCTCTCATCTTTCTCTATCTCTTTGCATTCCTCATCAAGTTTTTCTCTCTCTCTCTTCCATATCAAACCCTACCTGTTCATTTTTCTGCAAACCCATCATGAACTCTTCATCAAGCCCAGGAAATAATGAAAATGATCAAAACAACAAAAGAAAAGCTGTTGAAACATCACCTTCCAAACCCAAAAAGATCAAAATCACCTATGATCCTCTCAAGGTGAATCCATTCGAAGCAATGTTGTCTGGAAACTATTCTAGACGTGTGTTTCATCCTCCTGGTGAAAGCCCTCCATCATCTCCATCTTCTTCCTCATCTTTCGACCTTCAAGACTCAGCTTCCTCTTCATCTAACCCTTCCTCTCCCTTAATCGATTCCGAAGAAATCTCTTCATCTTCACCTGCTGGGAATGCTGTCTCTGGTAAAGATGGTGGAAGATCTGCATCAGAACCAAGTCTCCCTGATCCCTCGCCTGAAAGCCCAAGAAGCAGTCAATGAGGCGTTTCACTCCTTCATGGCATGCTGGCACAGACGTTGTCTTAGCTAGGGTCTTAGGATTTGGTCTTAGTAGTTTTATTTTCCTTGTTGCATCTGCTTGTTAAACATCTTCTTGTAATCCTTTTTGATTATCAATGAAAAACTTTCTTTGATTTTACATTCCAGTGATTTTATTTGTCGTTTTATGCATCTGAATCTTTTGAAATATTCTTTTTGATGTTATGACAAAAAGGGGGAGAAGATAAATGATAAATGATTTGATTAATCTATCAGTTGCTGGGTAAAGCTCCCACACATTCACTAACAAGAACTGCAAGTTCTATATGGTTTAAGTGTTTTGCAGGTATACTGAAGAAGAATCTTCAAAGCAAACACAAGAAGCAAAACCATGGAAACTGAAGCAAGCCGAGTGCTGTCAAGCTTCAGAGATCAGAAGCAAGAAAGAAGAATGAATCAGAAGCACTGATAATAGAATTTGATCCATATTTGTCTATTTGCTTTGACAAAATTCTATTTGCTCTGATACATTATTTTAGCCTATATGGCTCTGATACATATAATGTTATAGCTCTGATACATATAATGTGTTAGAATATACATTTTATGTTCTGACTCGTTCATGCTGACTTTTGTCGTTTAGTTTTTGTTCTGTAACATTTCAGGATGTAGAGATGCTCTGATGATGCTCTGGTACATTCAACAATGTTCTGATACAAATCTAGCATGAAGTGATGTTGGTAGAAATTCAAGCTCTGAAGCTATCCGAGGGAAGCAGAAATCAGAAGCTGCGAATGTTCTAAAGATCCAGAAAACTCAAGTTCTGAAGCTGTCCTAGATGGAAGCAGAAATCAGAAGCTGTGAATGTTCAGAAGATCAAAGAAATTCAAGTTCTGAAGCTGTCCTGAATGGAAGCAGAAATCAGAAGCTGTGAATGTTCAGAAGATCAAAGAAATTCAAGTTCTGAAGCTGTCCTAGATGGAAGCAGGAATCAGAAGCTGTGAGTGTTCTAGGGATCTAAAGAAATTCTAGTTCTGAAGCTGTCCTATGGAAGCAGAAGTCAGAAGCTATGAATTCTCTAAAGACAGAAGCTTATATGATCGTCTCTACCGAAATAATCAGGGAAGTCTTTTATTAAAGTTCTTCGAGTATTTATTTCAGGGGGAGATTATTTATCTCAGGGGGAGATTGTTAATCTCAGGGGGAGACATATTCATATGCTTATGCTATAGCTGTGTAATTTGTCTTTTGCCGTATGTTCTTTCTGATCGCAAATTCATATCATTTATATATGTTTTTGTCATCATCAAAAAGGGGGAGATTGTTAGAACAAGATTTGTTCTGATCAATTATCTTAGTTTTGATGATAACAATAATATGAATTTTGCTTAAGATAATATGGTACTCTAATCCAATGCAATTTCCCTTTCAGGAAATATATAAAGAGTACGCATAATTCAGCGCTCAGAAGCTTTGTCTCAAAGGGTTCAGCATGCAACATCAGAACATGGTCTGGCAAGACATCAGAAGATGGTCGAAGCAGAATCAGAACATGGGTCTATGGAAGCATCAGAAGAACATGAGATCAGAAGCACTGAAGCTTAGAAGATGGTATCACGCTCAGAAGCACTTCAAGGTCAGAAGATCAGAAGATGCTATGCACCAAGCTGTTTGACTCTGATGATATTCAAACGTTGTATTCACAAACATCAGATCAGAAGGAAGTACAAGTGGCAGGCTACGCTGACTGACAAAAGGAACGTTAAAAGCTATTAAAGGCTACGTCAGTAGACACAGCGTGAACAAGGCTCGAGGTAGTTGACAAAAGCGTATAACATTAAATGCGATGCTGTACGGAACACGCAAAGCATTAAATGCATTCAACGGTCATCTTCTCCAACGCCTATAAATATGAAGTTCTGATGAGAAGCAAGGTTAACGATTCTGCACCAAAACAACTCATATCAAACTTGCTGAAACTCTGTTCAAAATCTAAACTCAGAATCTTCATCTTCATCAAAGCTCACTACATTGCTTTTGTAATACTTTAGTGAGATTAAGCTTAAACGATTAAGAGAAATATCACAGTTGTGATTATCGCTTTTAAGAAGCATTTGTAATACTCTTAGATTGATTACATTAAGTTGTAAGGAACTAGAGTGATCGTGTGGATCAGAATACTCTAGGAAGTCTTAGGAGTGAACTAAGCAGATTGTAACTAGAGTGATCGTGTTGATCAGTAGACTCTAGAAAAGTCTTAGAGGGTATCTAAGCAGTTGTTCCTGGAGTGATCAGTGTGTGATCAGAAGACTCTGGAAGACTTAGTTGCTGACTAAGTGGAAAACCATTGTAATCCGTGCGATTAGTGGATTAAATCCTCAGTTGAGGTAAATCATCTCTGCGGGGGTGGACTGGAGTAGTTTAGTTAACAACGAACCAGGATAAAAATAACTGTGCAATTTATTTTTATCTGTCAAGTTTTTAAAGCTACACTTATTCAAACCCCCCCTTTCTAAGTGTTTTTCTATCCTTCAAAACAGCTTGGTGCATAGCATCTTCTGATCTTCTGACCTTGAAGTGCTTCTGAGCGTGATACCATCAGAACTTCAGTGCTTCTGTTCTCTTGTTCTTCTGATGCTTCCATAGACCCATGTTCTGATTCTGCTTCGACCATCTTCTGATGTCTTGCCAGACCATGTTCTGATGTTGCATGCTGAACCCTTTGAGACAAAGCTTCTGAGCGCTGAATTATGCGTACTCTTTATATATTTCCTGAAAGGGAAATTGCATTGGATTAGAGTACCATATTATCTTAAGCAAAATTCATATTATTGTTATCATCAAAACTAAGATAATTGATCAGAACAAATCTTGTTCTAACAATCTCCCCCTTTTTGATGATGACAAAAACATATATAAATGATATGAATTTGCGATCAGAAAGAATAGACGGCAAAAGACAAATTACACAGCTATAGCATAAGCATATGAATATGTCTCCCCCTGAGATTAACAATCTCCCCCTAAGATAAATAATCTCCCCCTGAAATAAATACTCGAAGAACTTTAATAAAAGACTTCCCTGATTATTTCGGTAGAGACGATCATATAAGCTTCTGTCTTTAGAGAATTCATAGCTTCTGACTTCTGCTTCCATAGGACAGCTTCAGAACTAGAATTTCTTTAGATCCCTAGAACACTCATAGCTTCTGATTCCTGCTTCCATCTAGGACAGCTTCAGAACTTGAATTTCTTTGATCTTCTGAACATTCACAGCTTCTGATTTCTGCTTCCATTCAGGACAGCTTCAGAACTTGAATTTCTTTGATCTTCTGAACATTCACAGCTTCTGATTTCTGCTTCCATTTAGGACAGCTTCAGAACTTGAGTTTTCTGGATCTTTAGAACATTCAGAGCTTTGAATTTCTGCTTCCCTCGGATAGCTTCAGAGCTTGAATTTCTACCAGCCTCACTTCATGCTAGATTTGTATCAGAACATTGTTGAATGTACCAGAGCATCATCAGAGCATCTCTACATCCTGAAATGTTAAAGAACAAAAACTAAACGACAAAAGTCAGCATGAACGAGTCAGAACATAAAAAGTATATTCTAACACATTATATGTATCAGAGCTATAACATTATATGTATCAGAGCCATATAGGCTGAAATAATGTATCAGAGCAAATAGAATTTTGTCAGATCAAAATAGACAAAATATGGATCAAATTCTATTATGCTTCTGATCTCTGAAGCTTGACAGCACTCGGCTTGCTTCAGTTTCCATGGTTTTGCTTCTGTGTTTGCTTTGAAGATTTTCTTCACTTCTTTATACCTGCAAAAACACTTAAACCATATAGAACTTGCAGTTCTTGTTAGTAAATGTGTGGGAGCTTTACCCAGCAACTAATAGATTAATCAAATCATTTATCATTTATCTTCTCCCCCTTTTTGTCATAACATCAAAAAGAAATATTTCAAAAGATTCAGATGCATAAAATGACAAATAAAAATCACTGGAATGTAAAAACAAAGAAACTTTTTCATTTATAATCAAAAGATATTACATGAAGATGTTTAACAAGCAGATGCAACAAGGAAAATAAAACTACAAAGACCAAATCCTAAGACCCTAGCTAAGACAAAGTCTGTGCCAGCATGCCATGAAGGAGTGAAACGCCTCATTGACTGCTTCTCGGGCTTTCAGGCGAGGAGTCAGGGAGACTTGGTTCTGATGCAGATCTTCCACCATCTTTACCAGAGACAACATTCTCAGCGGGTGAAGATGAAGAGATTTCTTCGGAATGGATTAAGGGAGAGGAAAGGTTAGATGAAGAGGAAGCTGAGTCTTGAAGGTCGAAAGATGAGGAAGAAGATGGAGATGATGGAGGGCTTTCACCAGGAGGATGAAACACACGTCTAGAATAGTTTCCAGACAACATTGCTTCGAATGGATTCACCTTGAGAGGATCATAGGTGATTTTGATCTTTTTGGGTTTGGAAGGTGATGTTTCAACAGCTTTTCTTTTGTTGTTTTGATCATTTTCATTATTTCCTGGGCTTGATGAAGAGTTCATGATGGGTTTGCAAAAAAATGAACAGGTAGGGTTTGATATGGAAGAGAGAGAGAGAAAACCTTGATGAGGAATGCAAAGAGATAGAGAAAGATGAGAGGGAAAGAGAAGAGTTTGAAGAGTATTTAAAAGAAAATAAAATGAAACGAATGATGAATAGCATTTAATGTTACGTGACGTGAGGAGAGATAATAAAGACAAATGAGGTGACTAGCACAGTTACCTATGGTCGGTGTCCCTTCAACTGCACGCGCGCTTATCCATGAATAGTAACGACAGGTTTACCATCCCGAGATAAAACGTAACAGCTGTTTTGCTTTAAAAGAGGTTCTGAATCAACTTAGACAATGAAACGTTAGTGATAACCGAATCATAATTTCTAAAAGATTTCAATCAGAACTTCTGATATATAAAAAAATAATCCATTTTTCATTTCAGAAGATACTCATGCATAAGAACTTCTCATCTTCTCATTCTGGGCATAAATCCATACTGATGTTCTTCAGAATGAACTTAAACCTATCTTCAGCCAGGGGTTTTGTAAAGATATCAGCCCATTGATGGTCTGTATCAACAAAGTTTAAAGATATAACACCCTTCTGAACATAGTCCCTTATGAAATGATGTTTAATCTTAATATGTTTAGCTTTTGAATGAAGAATAGGATTCTTAGATAAACATATAGCAGAAGTATTATCACAAAATATAGGAATGTTACTCTCAAATATCTGATAATCTTCTAACTGACTCTTCATCCAGAGCATCTGTGTACTACAACCAGCAGCAGCGACATATTCTGCTTCTGTTGTTGATAGAGCAATAGTTGCTTGCTTCTTGCTATACCAAGAGATCAAATGACTTCCAAGAAATTGGCAACTTCCTGAAGTACTTTTTCTTTCAATTCTGTCTCCAGCATAATCAGCATCGCAGAATCCTACTAAGTTGTATTCTTTAGATTTTCTGTAAACTAAGCCAACATTAGTAGTACCTTTCAGATACCTTAGAATTCTCTTAACAGCAGTTAAATGAGATTCTCTAGGATCTGATTGGAATCTAGCACACAAACAAACACTGAACAGAATGTCAGGTCTAGAAGCAGTCAGATATAGAAGAGATCCAATCATACCTCTGTATAACTTCTGATCTACCTTCTTACTTACCTCATCCTTACCTAGGATGCATGTTGGATGCATAGGAGTTTTGGCTTCTTTGCAGTCTAGAAGATTAAACTTCTTCAGAAGTTCCTTCACATACTTGGTTTGGTGAACATACGTTCCTTCTGATGTTTGATTTATTTGTATTCCAAGGAAGTACTTGAGTTCTCCCATCATGCTCATTTCAAACTTAGCCTGCATAGACTCAGCAAACTCCTTTCCAAGTGTAACATTAGATGTTCCAAAAATAATATCATCTACATATATTTGACAAATTAAAATATCCCTTTTAAAGGTTTTACAAAAGAGAGTAGTGTCCACTTTTCCTCTAGTGAAACCATTATCCAGAAGGAAAGAACTTAAGCGTTCATACCAAGCTCTGGGAGCCTGTTTCAATCCATACAAAGATTTCTTAAGTTTAAAAACATGATTAGGAGACATAGAGTCTTCAAAACCAGGAGGTTGATGGACATAAACTTCTTCATCTATATAACCATTTAAGAAGGCACTCTTGACATCCATCTGATAAAGAGTGATGTTATGTTGAGTGGCAAAAGAAATTAATAGACGAATAGATTCTAACCTGGCCACTGGTGCAAAGGTTTCTGTATAATCAATCCCTTCTTGCTGACTATAACCCTGAGCCACCAGTCTGGCTTTGTTCCTTACCACTTCACCTTTCTCACTGAGATACAAGACCTAATTGACAGTCTGCATTGTTCTTAAGGAATGCTCTTGTTCTGATTGGATCATCCTTCTTTCCAAGAATGACATCTTCTGAATGACCAGAGATGAGCCTGGATGATCTTCTGACAGATGGTTCTTCAGGAATGCTTAGATCCTCCAGAGAAGCTGATACTTGATCTTCAGATTCTTTGCTTCTGAGAAGCTCTGCTTCTGATGCGTTGCTTCTTGGCTCAACAACTTCTGATATATCAATATCACAATCTGCAAAATTATCAAACTGCTTTGGTTTTTCAGAACCAAGCTTATCATCAAACCTGATATTGATTGATTCTTCTACAATCAATGTTTCAGTATTGTATACTCTGTAGCCTTTTGAGCGTTCAGAATATCCAAGAAGGAAACATTTTTGAGCTTTGGAATCAAACTTACCAAGATGATCTTTAGTGTTCAGAATAAAACATACACATCCAAAAGGATGGAAATATGAAATGTTGGGCTTTCTATTCTTCCACAATTCATAAGGAGTCTTATTTAGAATAGGTCTGATAGAGATTCTATTCTGAATATAGCATGCAGTGTTTATTGCTTCTGCCCAGAAATGCTTAGCCATATTGTTTTCATTGATCATGGTTCTGGCCATTTCTTGCAGAGTCCTATTCTTTCGTTCTACAACCCCATTTTGCTGTGGAGTTCTAGGACAAGAGAAATCATGGGCAATACCATATTCTTTGAAGAATTCTTCAAAGGATCTGTTCTCAAATTCACCACCATGATCACTTCTGACCTTTATGATTTTACACTCTTTTTCAGATTGAATCTGAATGCAGAAATCAAAGAACACTGAATGAGTCTCATCCTTGTGTTTCAAGAATTTTACCCATGTCCAGCGGCTATAATCATCTACGATGACTAATCCATATTTCTTCCCTCTGACAGATGCTGTTTTGACTGGGCCAAACAGATCAATGTGCAAGAGTTCTAATGGCCTTGAGGTAGAAACAACATTCTTGGACTTGAATGCAGGTTTGGAGAACTTGCCCTTCTGACATGCTTCACAAAGAGCATCTGATTTGAATTTCAGATTAGGGAGTCCTCTGACTAGATTCAGTTTGTTAATCTGAGAAATCTTTCTCAAACTAGCATGACCTAATCTTCTGTGCCAGACCCACTGCTCTTCAGAAACAGACATAAGACAAGTCACCTTCTGACTCATAAGATCTTGCAGATCTGTCTTATAAATGTTGTTCTTCCTCTTGCCTGTAAATAGGATTGAGCCATCCTTCTGATTTACAGCCTTGCAAGACTCTTGATTAAAGATTATATCATAACCATTGTCACTCAATTGACTGATAGATAAGAGGTTATGTGTTAATCCTTCTACAAGAAGTACATTAGAAATGGAAGGAGAGTTACCAGACTTTATAGTTCCAGAGCCAATTATCTTGCCCTTCTGATCTCCTCCAAACTTGACTTCTCCTCCAGACTTAAGCACCAGGTCTTGGAACATAGACCTTCTTCCTGTCATGTGTCGCGAGCATCCAAAGTCCAGGTACCATGACATGTTGTGCTTTGTCCTTTTTGCAGTTAAGGATATCTGCAATAGGAATAATCTTATCCTTAGGTACCCACATTTTCTTGGGTCCTTTCTTGTTAGTTCTCCTCAAGTTCTGATTGTACTTGGGTTTAACATTGTAAGTAATAGGAGGAACAGCATGATAATTCTTAATGTGAGTTTCATGATATTTCATAGGTTGTGTCACATGCTTTTTGGTGTGTGCAATGTGAAAACTTTGAGCATGTGAAGTGTGCCTAATATCATGGGAGTGGCCATACTTGAACTGATCATACAATGGCTTGTATGTGATTTTCATTTCATCAACAGGTTCAAGTTTGTATGGGGTTTCACCCTCAAAACCAATGCCAACTCTTTTGTTTCCGGACACAGCATATATCATAGAAGCTAGCTGACTTCTGCCAATACTTCTAGATAAGAACTTCCTGAAACTTAAATCATATTCTTTCAGAATATGGTTTAGACTGGGAGTGGATTTTTCTGAATCAGATGGAGATCCAACATTATTGGATAATTTTAAAAGTTTTTCTTTTAATTCAGAATTCTCCAACTCAAGCTTCTTTGTTTCAAATTCAAATAGCTTTTTCAGCTTTTTGTATTTGAGACTAATCTTAGACTTGAGTTCCAGAAGTTCAGTTAGACCGGAAACTAACTCATCTCTAGTAAGTTCAGAAAATACCTCTTCAGAATCTGATTCTGATGTAGATTCTGATCCGTCATCTTCTGTCGCCATCAGCGCACAGTTGGCCTGCTCATCTTCAGAGTCTGAATCATCTTCTGACTCATCCCAGGTTGCCATAAGACCTTTCTTCTTATGAAACTTCTTCTTGGGATTTTCCTTCTGAAGATTTGGACATTCATTCTTGTAGTGTCCAGGCTCATTGCATTCATAGCACATGACTTTCTTCTTGTCAAATCTTCTGTCATCAGAAGATTCTCCACGTTCAAATTTCTTTGAACTTCTGAAGCCTCTGAACTTCCTCTGCTTGGTCTTCCAGAGTTGATTTAGTCTTCTGGAGATTAAGGACAGTTCATCTTCTTCTTCAGATTCTGATTCTTCAGGATCTTCTTCTCTAGCCTGAAAAGCGTTAGTGCATTTCTTGATATTGGATTTTAATGCAATAGACTTACCTTTCTTTTGAGGCTCATTTGCGTCCAGCTCTATTTCATGACTTCTCAAGGCACTGATAAGCTCTTCCAGAGAAACTTCATTCAGATTCTTTGCAATCTTGAATGCAGTCACCATAGGACCCCATCTTCTGGGTAAGCTTCTGATGATCTTCTTTACGTGATCAGCCTTGGTGTATCCCTTGTCAAGAACTCTCAATCCAGCAGTAAGAGTTTGAAATCTTGAAAACATCTTTTCAATGTCTTCATCATCCTCCATCTTGAAGGCTTCATACTTCTGGATTAAAGCTAGAGCTTTAGTCTCCTTGACTTGAGCATTTCCTTCATGAGTCATTTTCAAGGACTCATATATGTCATAAGCCGTTTCCCTGTTAGATATCTTCTCATATTCAGCATGAGAGATAGCATTCAGCAGAACAGTTCTGCATTTATGATGATTCCTGAAAAGCTTTTTCTGATCATCATCCATTTCTTGCCTTGTCAGCTTTTCGCCTCTGGCATTTACGGGATGTTTGTAACCATCCATCAGAAGATCCCATAGATCACCATCTAGACCCAGAAAGTAACTTTCCAGTTTATCTTTCCAGTATTCAAAGTTTTCACCATCAAATACCGGCGGTCTAGTATAACCATTGTTACCGTTGTATTGCTCAGCAGAGCCAGATGTAGATGCAGGTGTAGGTGTAGACTTTTCACTTTCATCAACCATCTTTTACTGAAGCGTTTTTCTCTTCCTGAATCTTTTCTAAACACGGTTAAGTGCTTGCACCTTAGAACCGGCGCTCTGATGCCAATTGAAGGATAGAAAAACACTTAGAAAGGGGGGGTTTGAATAAGTGTAGCTTTAAAAACTTGACAGATAAAAATAAATTGCACAGTTATTTTTATCCTGGTTCGTTGTTAACTAAACTACTCCAGTCCACCCCCGCAGAGATGATTTATCTCAACTGAGGATTTAATCCACTAATCGCACGGATTACAATGGTTCTCCACTTAGTCAGCAACTAAGTCTTCCAGAGTCTACTGATCACACACTGATCACTCCAGGAACAACTGCTTAGATACCCTCTAAGACTTTTCTAGAGTATACTGATCCACACGATCACTCTAGTTACAATCTGCTTAGTTCACTCCTAAGACTTCCTAGAGTATTCTGATCCACACGATCACTCTAGTTCCTTACAACTTAATGTAATCAATTCTAAGAGAATTACAAATGCTTCTTAAAAGCGATAATCACAACTGTGATATTTCTCTTAATCGTTTAAGCTTAATCTCACTAATATATTACAAAAGCAATGTAGTGACCTTTGATGAAGATGAAGATTCTGAGCTTTGGATTTAACAGCGTTTCAGCAAGTCTTTTTGAATAATCTTGTTCAGGATCATTAACCTTGCTTCTCATCAGAACTTCATATTTATAGGCGTTGGAGAAGATGACCGTTGAGTGCATTTAATGCTTTGCGTGTTCCGTACAGCATCACATTTAATGTTATACGCTTTTGTCAACTACCTCGAGCCTTGTTCACGCTGTGTCTACTGACGTAGCCTTTAATAGCTTTAACGTTCCTTTTGTCAGTCAGCGTAGCCTGCCACTTGTACTTCCTTCTGATCTGATGTTTGTGAATACAACGTTTGAATATCATCAGAGTCAAACAGCTTGGTGCATAGCATCTTCTGATCTTCTGACCTTGAAGTGCTTCTGAGCGTGATACCATCAGAACTTCAGTGCTTCTGTTCTCTTGTTCTTCTGATGCTTCCATAGACCCATGTTCTGATTCTGCTTCGACCATCTTCTGATGTCTTGCCAGACCATGTTCTGATGTTGCATGCTGAACCCTTTGAGACAAAGCTTCTGAGCGCTGAATTATGCGTACTCTTTATATATTTCCTGAAAGGGAAATTGCATTGGATTAGAGTACCATATTATCTTAAGCAAAATTCATATTATTGTTATCATCAAAACTAAGATAATTGATCAGAACAAATCTTGTTCTAACAGGTAGCCCCCAGAGTAGGTAGTTAGACCAAACTAGGTTAACAATTGACTGTGTTATTTATCTTCTACTTTATTTGTTCAGTTATGAATGTTATAACATGGTTTATAACATCAGGTTCAGAAGTGTTAGCTGTTCCTAAACAGAACCATATAAAGATTATAATCTGGTTATGTCTACTGAACATGTGTGATCCCAAGTCTCATTGACTCCTGTTTAGGAGTAATTAATAAATGGGGGATCTGTCTATTCTATCTATGCTACATTAATAATAGATCAGATGTCTTGAAATCGGGATTGACATCTGAGTCTGTCATACTAGAATTTCAAAAACGATAACATATCATCGAGTCATAATCAATGGCAACAATCAATCATCATCGAGTCGTAATCGATGATAAAACCAAAACAGTAGTCATCGAGTCGTAATCGATATCAAAACTACCAAATGGTAAGAAACAAACAACATTGAGTCGTAATCGATGTCAAAACCAAGACAATAGTCACTGAGTCGCAATCGATGCAAACTACCAAATGGTAAGAAACATACTACACCGAGTCGTAATCGATGTCAGAACAAAGACAATAGTCACCGAGTCATATTGGAGGCAAACTACCGAATGGTAAGAAACAAACTGAACCGAGTCGTAATCGATGTCAGAACCAATACAATAGTCATCGAATCATAATCGATGCAAACTACCGAATGGTCATAAACAACCTGCACCAAGTCGTGATAAATGTCAGAACCAAGACAATAGTCACCGAGTCATAATTGATGCAACTATCGAATGGTAAGGAAAGAAATAACATTGAGTCGTAATCGATGTCAAAACCAAGACAATAGTCACCGAGTCGTAATTGATGCAAACTACTGAATGGTAAGGAAAGATCTTCATCTGAACATCAACTTTTCACTTGAAGATGCATGAAGAAAAAAGATACACCAACTTTCACTAAAGGTGTGCTACCAACATTTCACTTGAAGGCAGAGAAACAAAAGAATACACCAACTTTCACTGAAGGTGTGCTACCAATATTTCACTTGAAGGTTGAGGGATGTCTTCATCTGAATACCAACATTTCACTTTAAGGTACAGGAACTTCATTTGAATACCAACTTTTCACTTGAAGATGCAGGAAATACCGACTAAATGGATGACGGTAAACTACCAACTCAATAGGTGAAGGTAGGAAAAGATATTAAGATTACCGCCTCAATGAATGACGATAAGATATCAACTCAATTGTTGAAGGTAGAGGCAACCCGAATTACCGACTCAATAGTTAAAGGTAAACTACCAACTCAATGGTTGAAGGTAGGGGAAAATAATTATCGACTCAATAGTTGACGGTAAACTACTAACTCAATAGTTGAAGGTGGAAAATTGCAAGGAGTGCCGACTAAATGGATGACAGTAAACTACCAACTCAATAGTTGAAGGTAGAAAGAGATGTTTAGGGTTATCGTCTATATGGATGATGATAAGCTACCAACTCAATAGATGAAGGTAGAAGCAACCATAATTACCGACTTAATAGTTAACTGTAAACTACCAACTCAATGGTTGAAGGTAGGGGAAATAATTACCGACTCAATAGATGACTATAAGCTACCAACTCAATAGTTGAAGGTAGAGGAAATTGAATTACCGACTCAATAGTTGACGGTAAACTACCAACTCAATGGTTGAAGGTAGGAGAAAATTGCAAGAACTAGCGACTCAATGGATGACGGTACACTGCTGAGGATAATAAGTTTCCACTATGAAAATAGGGTACAACTTCTTCTTTAATCAAGTCTTCCACTTGAGAAAAGGAACTGAATCCAAAATGCCTCCGCTAAAAGGGACTGCCATCTGCTGGGAATTACAATCAATAACTCTACCAAGAATCTTCAAAGGAGATGCAGGCAAGTTAGGTTCAAAACATACTTTTCAAATAAAGAGATGTCATCTATTCAAGGAGTTCACAACAAACTTCTCTAGAGGGAACATACCAGAGAGATGCCATTTGAGGGAAATGTCCAGGGCTTCATTTGATTAGACGTGAATCAGGAAATTCACAAAAGCTGCTCTGTTGAGGACAAAACCTGAGAGACAGCCCCTTGTTGTGAAGATAAGATTGATATCTGAAGACACACAAATTGCTCAAATAAATAAGTTGCCATTTGTTGTCAATCAAAACATGTAGGGGACAATACAAGCTTCTTAGATTCAGAAGCTGTCACTTTATGTCAAGCATAAATTTCAATGGAGTGTAGTAATAACACTGAAGGGAAATAAATCCTTCATCATATGATGGGAGATTCAATCATAAATAGATTCTCTATTGAGTAAAGTATGATCTTCAAGAGTTGCAAAAAAATGCCTTCTCAATCTAGGTTTTCAGCCTAAAGAGGTTCCAAAATAGTGTTGCAAGAGACCAAAGTTCAACTTCAGGAACAAACTGGAAAGAAACGATCAAACAAGACTTTTCCCAATGAAGAATAACTTAACTGAGATTTAGTCCCATCTCGACAAATGAGCTGAGGAGGAACACTAAAGAAAAATTCTTCCACGAGGAATGAAGTTAGTGGGGAATTAGAAAGGATAATCACTTTCTAGGTAAACACTCTACTTGGAGAGAGAACACACACCCTGGGGGATAATAACATCAAAAAGAATGGATAATGCAGAAATGAGCATGAATTGTTATTCAAATACACAATGTATGAATGAATGAATGAAATGCATGTGTTGACAAAACAAATTACAAAGATACTAAGGGATGATAAGACATCATAGTACAACAGATACTTGGCGAATCTCAATAAGTTGGAGATATCAAAGGAAATATTCCTGAAGATCCATGCAGGGAATACTACTTAGGATTCAATTGGATATAAGCAGAGGAACAAAGTCCGGCTACCAGGCTCAAAAGAAAGATACTGACTGAGGAGAAAACCTAAAGTCAAACTTCAAACATCAACAAATCCATTGAAGGGATAACAATATGAACTCTGTTTTGAGGGAAGATGAAACTTATTGGGGATACGCACCCAACAAACTTTATGAGAATTATCAACCTCTGAGAGGGATAATATGTCATCAGTTCTGCAAAAGGAATGGAAGAACATCCTTGTAAGCTCAACTATGGGGATCAAACATCATCCTGAACTTGTTGGGGAGAAGAAGTTATCATCATAGCAAAAGTGTTAAGTTGCGGGGTATTTTAGTTCAAAACTCAACACAAGGTGAGAGAGAAAACCCAACATTCAACAGCTATTTCAAAACTTCTTAGTAGAGAGTGACATACTCTGGATTGATCAAGGCAATGACCTTTTTACTTCAAGATAATGAGCTGATCAAGGTAACTTTTGATTCACAACATGCCTCATGCGGCATAGTCTATGAGAGGAGTTTGCCTCAAGAGGACTTATAGAAATCCTTGGCATCATATGTACTTGGATTAATTTTCCCCAGACCAACAAATTCTTAAAAAGATTTGTCCAATCTCGACGTAACTGCCCCAGATTGACTGAACTTGGCACACTCTTTTGCTCGACAGAGTTTTCAAGCTTTGCCCTATAAGGGTCATCAAAGTTGTAAATACAACATACTTGGAAAAACAGCTTTCCCTTGGCAATGTTTTATTTTTCTTGCTGATTATCAGAAGTAAACTTCCTGAATGTCAAACTAGTATTTACAAACAAAAAATGTTTATTCTAAGAATGATAATTCAAATGCAACGGTTATGTAATCTTGAAGTTTTATTGAAAAGATGTCGCAAAACCTTGTGAATGAATCACTGGTTAGAGTATGACATTGATATTTTTACGCATGCACAAGTTTTTGAACATAACCTTCTGGGATTCAAGAACGCTTTCTTGTTGAAGTATGCTTTCAAAATAAACCCTGCTTCAATTATGACTTTTGAAGGGTTGTAACGTGGTCTGGTTCACGGATTTTAGAAAAAATAAATTTTTAGGCTCAAAGTTTATTTAGCCCACCCATCTTCGTGATGCTCTCCAGTCCTATGTTCAGTTAACTCAACATGAGTCTTCATCTCTCAAAAGGATTTTGTGCTTTTAAGGATCCAATGAAGCTTTCTTGGAGTAGTAGTCACCATTTTGTCTTCGTGTTTGCATTCACATGGATTTTCGCTTTGTTGAGGACTTTTGCTTTGTGATCCTTTATTTTCACTCTCCTTTTATTTTCCCTAACTTTTGCCTGGACTGATTTTTTTCCCTAATTGGCCGTCAAGCGGGATGCTCTAACTTTTTCCTAAGTCACTTGTTTTCAAGTTTTTGACTTAGCGAGATTTTCTTTCTTTTTCTATTCTTTTGATTTGAACAAATCGTGTGACATTGACTTTGTCTTGTCTTATTGAGAGGGTTGTGACTACCTCGTTTCTTGGAAATAAAGGGTAACCATTGTAGTTTCACACTTTGCAGCCTTTTGATGCATGAGGGATAACCATTGTGGTTTCATGTATTCCAACCTTTTATTTGGATATGACGTGATTGACCCTTGGATGCACAATCTTTTTTGAAATTTGAACACTTTGTCAAATTAACTGAAAGACTACCCTGCCCCAGGTTAAAAATTGAGGGTTTTTTCATTTTAGAAAAGAAACTCCTACTTCAAGGCTCAAAGGGGTTAAAAATGGATTATCTTCCTTATATCTCCGGTGTTTGGGAATTTGAAATAATGCCTGTACATCATCAGCATGGTTTTATTCAAAAGCATACAACTAGAATTTTTTTTTGCGTTTTTCAGATCATCATCCTCTCTTCAATCTCTTCCTAAGCAAGAGGATGGCAAAAGCAATTGGTATCATAATGCAGAAATAACAATTTAACATGAGTGAAACGAATGGATTACTTCAAGACAAACATTATCATTGTATTATCATTAGCATTAAAAAAATCAAGTTTCTATATGCAAACAGTGTATTGAAAAACAAGAAATATTACAAATGAAAAAGCAGTAAGAGTACTAAAAATTGGGAAGGCTCTCTCCATCTGGGCTTGTGCTGAAGAAAACATCTTTCAAACTTCAAGGCTATCATTAATAGAGATTCATCTATGCTTTGCCAAATATTTTTTTTGAACATTAGGACCAATGCTTTTAAATGACAAGACAGCGCTTTTGACCAACTTTTAAATTTCAACTTTCAAAGCGAAGCAACCTTCTAAATCGTGCTTAGGAGTATCCTGATAAAAAGCACAAAAAACATCAACCTTATATCCACATGAAAGTTTTTTCAAGAATGGATGGTCGAGCTCGAGTTTGAATCAAATTCATCTGCAACAAAGAAGAATACAACTCTGTGTATGTCATTGGAATTGGATCAAAATTAATTTTCCACTAATTATTGCCTTGCTGATTTTGTTGATGAGATTGCTGGCAATGAGTATGTTGCTGATAATCTGAAGCGCATGAGTTGAACTGGACGCAGAGGAAACATGCTGATGTTGATGATGATGATTTCTTCCTCTGGTTCTTTTCTTAGAAAAGTCATTACCAAACTTTTTCACACTGACAACTGAGCTACCTTCTTCAGATAACACCTCTTTCAAAAACCTTCATCTAGAAGCACTTCTACATCCACCTCTTTATGGAAATCATTAGGTGCACAGACTACCATCCTCTTAGAAAAGAATTAGTTCATAGTTTTTGGAAAGACCTTTGGTATATTTTCTTCCTTCATAGGAGGATTGACGTGAGCGGCAATTAAAACTTCAACCAGAGCAGTCAGATGCAACCTTCAAAGTAATCACCTCTTTGTGGAGTTCAAGGATCTCTTGCTTAATACCTTTCATCTTCTTAGCACGAGTGTTGTATTGATGACACCAGGAGAAAGGAAATAAGGCTTTGGGAAAATTCTAAAAAACAAGACTAAATGTAGAATGGAGCACGATATGTAATGCAAATGATTTGTTTTTCTTTTTCAAGTCTCAAGGAACTTAAGAAGTAATAGCAATTACAAACATCAATAAAGAACGCATTTTGAAATAACTGAACAAATATCATTTTATTGACCATTAAAGGATTACAATAGTTTCAACAATCCTAATCAAAAGAAAGAGAAAGTCAGTCCCAGGGTCTTAAAGGACCACAATTGAAGAAAATTAAAGCTGCAACACCTTTGTGAGCTTCTTAATCTTGAATTCATAAGCTTTCCGCATCTGAGCTTTTCTGATCACCAGCATGTCAATAATACTCTTTCAAGCATCGGAAGTGGATAAAATGTTAGAAAACTCATGAACACTCTGAGATGGCAAAATGCTAGAGGAAAATAAATCCCCCTGCGCTCTTCTCTCTTTTGCATGATGATGATTCAAGAAAATAAGTTACCGATATCATGGGTCATAGACTTGGAATAGAGTATTCAGAAATTCATCTTCAATGTTGGTAGAAAAGAGGATGTATATTATCTTTTCATTACAATCTCTAAAATCCAAAGGATTGACCACAAAAGATCCAAGCTTTCTCAGTTCCCTTGATTAAGGACTCTTGAAACTATATTTTTGAGTGTTTCTCTTTCTAAAATCCATAATCACAATAAATGTGATGTTTGAAACTCAAATGAAAAAAGGTCTCTTTTTATTCATGGATGCATGAATGCAAGGGTGCAACAACCACAATCAAGATCACACAAACAAGGTTTAAAGGTTCGACATCACGAGCATGGAGCCATGAGTCTACCCAACCAGAAGGTGTGTACCAAGGTGTTTTTGTACCTGTAGAACGGGTTCTAAAAAAAGTCCCCGAGGTCTGCATTTCATCTTTAGAATATTATCGGTTTAAGAAATTACTTACCAACCAATAATATTCTCAAGAGAAACTCGCCCGAGTGTAGTATCGCGTGACAAACAATTAGGTATACACCCAACTAAAAGTCTAAGATGGGTTAAGGGGTTCTAAGGTCCTCAGCTTTACAGACCCAACTAAAAATAACAATGCTTTCACGACAGACTCGTTCAACACTATCACCTTTAGCCAAGCCATTCTCCACTGAGTGGTGGGTCTCAAGTAAGTTCATTAAGGATTAACTCCACATAAGCCAAAATGACTATACCCCTCCTATCTTAATGTACATTCAAGTCCGGGTATATGACTTATCTCACACAGGGGATATCAAGCCCTTTATCACCAAGTACCCAAAAAAAGAAAAACAAACAAAGCAGACAAACGACAAAAGCACACAATAATAGATACATATAACAATATACACGTATAAGAAAACTAGGCTTAACCCACTTAGAGGACTACTCCCCAATGAAGTCGCCAATTTTCTATAGCGGGAAAAAATTAGGGTATGTCAGCATCCACAACCTCCTCCTGCTAATCCCCCATACTGGTATAAAGCAGAAGCTCATTGTACTTTCCACAAAGGTGCTACCGGTCACACTGTTGAAAATTGTTATCCTCTCAAGAGTGAAGTTCAAAAACTCGTCCGAAGTGGCGTACTCACCTTCAGGGATGTTAATCCGAATGTACAAGAAAATCCTCTACCCAATCATGGGACAACTTCAGTAAACATGGTGTATGGTTATCCTGGCCTATACCAAGTTTATGACGTTCATCTGTTGAGAAGTGACTTGGTGCGAATGCACGCTACCTTTTGGGGATTGGGAAATCTATCTCCATATAATTATGGTTCTTATCGAATCTTCTATAGAAATCCTCGAGGATGTTAACTTGTGAAGGAAGGAATTCAACGTCTAATGGATCAAGGAATTATTCAGATCCTCAGAAACAGAGATGAAAACGCTGTTAATAAGATTGGAGAATGTTCAAAGAAGAGATATGTATCTGATATTCGCTCCGTACGCTGATCCTTGCCAATGATACATGACAAGTTTGTCAGAAAAGGGTTGATTGATTTCAGTCACGCAGATTTCCCTCACGTACAATAAAAGCATGCGAGGGTGTGCTGCTGTACAAGGAGATATTCATATTTTGATGGGCTTAGGGCTACTGGAAGAAGAGATTAAAGAAAGAAGCGGACACAATTATGTTGAAAAGGATATGACCGTTAGGCCGCTTGATGATATGATGCAAGAGATCCCTCAGGAAGCCTTAGAGTACAACCGCGACCTTTATATATATGCAAAATACGAAGATGATATTTTAACAGAAGTAGCAATTAATATTGGATCTTCCCTGAATGTCAATGTCAAATGAATTTACAAACATTGCACCTATAAATAATATGATATTATAAAAAAGATTTTCTTAAAAAAATTAAAGCATTACAAATGTACGAGTTAGTTTTTTAAATATATATATATATATATATATATATATATATATATATATATATATATATATATATATATATATATATATATATATATATATATATATATATATATATATATATATATATATATATATATATATATATATATATATATATATATGATAGGATCAAATAACATTAATGTGTCAAACTTAGTAATATGGCACCTCCGATAACTCTTCATCACATTTCTGTATAATAAAATCTACCGTTGGATTGAAATCTATTATCATATAGATCATGCCTATAAAATTTCACATCAATAAAAAATCATTTGATATGTTAAAGAGAATGATCAATATTAACGGTTTTCATGAAGTTTTGTAAGACGTTAGTTTCTATGCACCTTGTTGACATGTCAAATGATTTCTGATTGATGTTAAATTTTATAGTCATGATCTATATGATAATAGCTTCCAATCCAACGGTGGATTTTATTATACCGATATGGGGTGAAGATGAATCGAAAGTGTCATATTATTAAGTTTGTCATCTTAGTATCATTTGATCATGTCCCTTTATATATATATATATATATATATATATATATATATATATATATATATATATATATATATATATATATATATATATACACACTTTTTTTTCTGTTGGTTTCTTATTTTATTTTAGTTTTTGTAGAATTTATTCATTGTAATGTTTATTTTTATTTCCTTTTTACTTTATAAATAAAACTAAATATTTTATAAAATATAAAATACATTTTTTATAGTTAAAAACCATATAACATGAGACAAAATTAAAAATTAAATTGACAAATTTTAAAAACTAAATACAAAAGAATTATTTGTAGAGATATTATAACTAACTAAAATTATAAGGATTTTTTGTAAGCAAGGCAACTAAAATTTTAAAGACAGTGGCTTATAAAGTTAAAGGATAAATAGTTGTCACCTCCTGCCATTTGGGCGAGTTTTGGGTTTCCCCCCTATTAAATTTTTTTTAAGGTTGCCCCCTTATGAAACCCAGGTTTCAATACCACTAACCCCTAAACTCATGTTACGCTGACTTGGCCATGTATGATGCCTGTTGGCATTTTAATTATTTGCTGACATGGAATTAAATTATATAACTTTGTAATTGGCAAATTAGGTTACAGATTTCCCAAAATTTTCTTCTTCACTGTTCTTGCGTGCTTCCATTGTTGTACTTCGGCTTTTTTGCTCTTCTCTATCGTCCCAACTACAGCCATCGTTGTTCAAAGGATCATGTCTTGTAGAAAATCGATTGGAAGCAGCACAAGCAATACATTTACGGGTCAACCCAGATGCGGCTGTGACCTAGCTATGAAGATGTGGGTTTCGTCGACAGCTCGAAACCTAAATTGGAAGTTCTGGAAGTGTCGCAATGCTGGGGTAAGTTTGAGTTTGAATTTCCAAATTTTTTAAACCTGTTTCTTTCTTCTCTCGAATGTTGATAATCACTGGGTGTTGGGTTTTTTGTTTATGCATAATGAGAATAGCTGCGATTTGTTTATATGGGATGATGAATATGGAGACTCACTAAAATGAAATGCTAATATTCAAGGGGTTTGTAAAATCTGTGACAAAACATAAAAGGAGTTACAAACAGTTTTGAAGAAATTATTGAAGGCAAAATTGAAGGTTGAAGTAGAGAGGAAGACTGCTGTTAAGCAGAAGATGGCACTTGTTTTTTCTTGGTTGTTTTTTGCATTTATGTACAAGTTGATGTAATTGTCAATTTCATGTAGGTTGAAGTTTATTTACTTTCATCTGTCAAACATTTGATGTACGAGTTTAGTTACAATTTGATGAATGAAATTGTTGATTTATGTTGTAACCAAAGTTGATGAAACATTTGATGACTGCTATTAAGCTGAAGATTATACATATTCATTAGTTAGTGCACCAAAAGAGTGCAATTGTCATTACAAAATATTTCCCCAAAAGCTATATATTATCATTACAAAATAATGCACTAAAAGTGTGCAATTCAAAATAATGCACCAAAAGTGTGCAACAAAATAACAGCCAATAAATAACAAGTTACAAGTAATCACTAAAGATCATAAATAGACTTCTTCTTAGCCTTTTTAGCAACCTTCCTTGCACCTTGAGTTCCATAGCAATCCTCTTCTTCACTTAATGTGATAGATTGATCCTCTGCACTTGGTCCAATGATTGGTTTTTTAAACCAGAAAAGTTTAACCCTCTCACTTTGCCTCTTTCTCTTTGGGATGAAATCTTGCTTGACCTTAGCTTTGCGCTTCTTGATCTTGTTTGGTACACTTTTGGCATAGCTTATTTTCATATTTTGACTGATGTCTGGTATACTTGAAAGCATCTCATTAGTGATGTCTCCAAATACATTAGTAGAATAGGCAGTCTGTGTTGCAGGATTTTCACTTGGGATAGCTTCAGTTTGACTTGGGACATGTTCAGTTTGACTTGGGACAGGTTTAGTTTGACTTGGCACAGGTTCAGTTTGACTTTGGGACAGGTTCAGTTTGACTTGGGACATCAACACTTGCACCTGTTTCAGCTGCGTTTACACCAGTTTCAGCTTCAGTTTGACTTGGGACATCAACACTTGCACTTGTTTCAGCTGAACTTACACCAGACTTAACCTTCTTATACTACATGCAATGAAAACACTAAGCATTAGAAACAATTTAAACTCACCAGAAATATAATAATCATCAGACATCATTTACATTACCTTTCTCTTCAAACCATTAGGATGTTGTTTCTTACTCTTGCAAGATTTCACATTGTGTCCAACCTTATCACATTTAGTGCATCTATAAGATACACCAGACGATCTTCTTCTAGCCCCTTCCTCAGCTCCCTAGGTCTGCCTGGACCTTTCTTGTAGTTTGGGGGTAAAAGATCCCCAGTATCAACCTTAAGGCCACATTTCCTGTCCATTAATAGGGCTCACAGCAAACCCATAACATTGAGCATATTTATCCCTAGAGTAGCATTCATCTACAAACAATTCTGGATTCTGTTGTCTAAAGCTTAGTGCTGCAACAGCATGCCTACAAGGTATGCATACTAACTCCCAGAAGTTACAAGTACAAGACTTTCTAGATATATCTACAATAAACTGTTGTTTGTTATAGGAGTGTGTGACTTGAAATTTTTCTTCCATAGCCCACGTAGGTAACCAATGCCCACTCATAGCCACTTCAGTATCCAATCTTTTCCCAGGTATTGGCATTATATTGTGTGGCCATTTTTCAAGTTTCATTGGGACAGTGAGTTTGAATAAGATGGATACCTGACCAAATTTCCACTGTGAGTGCCAACTTTATTGGGAACAGTGAGTTTGAATAAACCCTGTTGGTGAAGAAGATTGTATCGGAGAGCCCGTAGTGTTGGGGAGCCAAGTCTCTATTGGGAAGAGGATATTTGAAGATAACTCCTCGAGGATTACCTTGGAGAGATATTTTGTGAAAACTACTCTGTGGGGAAGATTCCCTGAGATTTCAATTTTTCATTGCCCCATGTCTGCAAGTACTTGTTGGAAAACACTTTTTAACCATATGTGGTCCCTTGCCTATGGGAGTCTATTTGTCCCTAGAGTCGGTAACTTGGTATACTTGATTCTTGAGATTACTGGAATTAGAACTTCGAAGGAGATACTGATCCTGCTACTAGTAGCTAAATAGCTTTTGCTGAGATTTGTGACTAATGCAACATGCCTCAAGTGATAGGCTTGCTTCTCTGACTGTTTAGTGCCTTTGAGAGATTCTCTGAACCTTGACTTGATTTCCCCAGATGAATTGGACAATAGCATGTTATGTCCCTTGTATACATTAGCCTTTAGCCAACTGAGTTAGGCACAGGAGATATTTGTGCTTTTTGATGTATTTCTGAAGCAATTGTCTGTCGAGAGGACTTTCTGAGATTTTGTGCTATCATAAGCAGCATGCCCTAGTATCATGAACTTAGGAATAATGCCCCTGATTGATCAGGGTTAGAGGTAGTTTCAACCGTGCTTGGGTGAATGTCCCTGATTATTCAATAGTCTTGAAAGATCCTTTGAATCTTGACCTGATTGCCCCAGATATATGAACTCTTACTCAACAGAGTATTCAACTGCTCTTGTGCCCCTGAGGGTGATCAGAATTTGAGATATCCTCGCTCGAACTCAATGGAGTTCTGAACACAAGTTGTCCCTTGAGAGGATTAAACTTTTCATCTGCAGCTCATGATGGAAACTTTCCTGGTTTCAAGTACTTGTTCATATGCAAAGAATGTTTATTATGAGAAATATAATTCTAATGCAAAGTTCATGTTTGTCTTGATGTTTAAAAAAGAAATTTTTGAAAGGATGTGCAGTTCTAATGCAAAGTTCATGCAAAGAACTTCTGACTTGTCTAAGTACAGTTCTGAAGACATTCTGCGTAAATGTTCTAAGTTAAATGAATTGAACAAAAAGTAAAAGACATGTTCATTTTTATCCTGGTTCACCTTCTGAATAAGGCTACCTCCAGTCCACCTTCCTCAGGTGATCTGCCTCTCAACAGAGGTCTTAATCCACTATAACCAAAATTGATTACATCTGCACGATCCTCCGTTGTGACTAACAACCTGCACAGCTAACTGTTATGACTAACCCTGCACAAGCTACCCGCGAGTGACTAACTTCTAGATGACTGAACCGTTCAGTGATTCCATCTGGACTTTTTGATTTTGTGCTTGTTGTATGTGAGCGTTGATATTGTTTGTTCTTCTGAGTGGTCTTTTTTTTATTGTTGCTTCTTTTGCTTCTGATCTGCTGACTTTGGCTTGTTTGAGGTGTTCTTAATCAGAACATCTGATGAATGATGTTTTGGCTTTGTCAATCTTCTGGATGTTTGGTTCCTCGTATATTCTTTCTTATCTGAGCTAGTTCCTGATGTAGTCATTGTACTCTTGTACTGTTGGATCCTTATTCTTTCACATTTGAGTCTGTTTCTGATGTATCTTGTATAATGCTTTAAGTTTAACATCTGCACACTAAATGAAACCATTAGTAATAAAATTGTTACTCACAAAATATATGTTCGTTATCATCAAAACCAGATTTTGAACATAGATTCTCAATCTTGTTCTAACAATAAGCACTACGACATTTTTGGCCTACGACCACACTAAATTTTTTCACAACTCAAAAACTGTGGCAACATACAAGCTTTAGCTAGAAGTCTCAAATCGTAGACATATGTTTTAAAACTTTGAAACCGGAGTGTGAAAGTGTGGCCTTTTCTTCATTTGTCACAGTTAACAAACTGTAGATATTTTTAGCCGCAAATAAAAATCGCGGAATTATAATTTTCACTTAAAACTATGGCCTAAGATGAAAAAAAGATACCCCGCCAGAATTTCCCTCTTTTTTTTAGTTTCTCTCTCGTTAATTATTTATTTTTTATTTTTTTTAGATTAGAGAAAAGAAAAAAAACATTGAAATGTAAATACAATAAAGTGCCTCATTCTAACCTAATTTTTCCTCTCCTGTTCCTCACAAAAGGATTTCCCTTCTTTCTCTCTCTTCAAAACCTTCGTCCCTTCTTTCTCATCAGAAACCCTAGTTCATTCTCACCTAAGCTGAATCTGCAACTTACAAACCAACACAAAAGAATCACACTCTCTATTTCTTTCTCACCTCTCTGCTATCCTCACGGCCATGGCTTAAGAACATCAATCAAAATGCAAAAGCACAACCACATAAACCCTCGGACCCTGTCGGTCCCCGATCCCTAATTCATTATTGAGAGTGATTACAAATTACAAGGTAATTAAATTTGTAGACGCCAAATACATATAGAAAAAACAAGGTATGCAGCTTTTATCTTTTGCTCACTTTCAACCTTCGTTCTTCTGCTCTTCTGAATTCGTATTGTTTTAGATCTTGCTTTTGAAAGCTCTCAGGGATCTGTTAGGGTTTTTTAGATAAACCAAAATCAAATATATAAACCCTACGCTGAAACGAAAGCAAGACGACGGTTTATCCTGTATAAGGAAAAACAAGATATCTCTTATGAAACAAATACAAGATTCACCCATTCACGGCTTCCTTCAAACAAAAATCAGTGTTTACGATGGCCATGGTAGTCCTCTCATTCTTGATTTGGTACATTTAGCGCATTTAATAAACTTCAACACTTATCGTCCATACTTAATAGATTCTTCATTTTTGTTGGTTTTGACACAACATATTCCACCTTCATGGTGTTTTTTCGGTATCGCTGCGTTCTTTACATTTAATTTACTCACTTTTAAAAAGTTGTATTCGTGTCAGTGTCGGTGTTTATATTTCTTAGCTTATCTCACTAACATGTGATCATTGACAGGTGAGGGTGCTGAAACAGATAGGAGTTTACTATTGTGAGGTCCTTTAATTGGATCGGATCCATAATGGACTCCATTCACGGCATTACCGGTCCAAGTGAGGGTTTTCCTCGGGTTCTTATACATTTCACTTTCGATTTTCTTTAATTTTCTAGTTGTTAAAATATTGTCTATTCCTTTTCTGTAGAATATTCTCAGAGGAGAGCCCCTCATGCTTTTGATTTTGAATTTGGTTTTTAAGGTTTGATATTCATTTGAACAATGCCATTCTTGTTGAAGATAAGCACAAATCTATGTAAGATTTTCTGTTTTTATGTTTTTTTTTCTCATTTCAGATTTTGATTCAAATCTGTATTGTAGCAACTATAAATGTTTTTGCAGCATGATCTTGAGTTTAGCTTATTTAGTTTGGTTATTTGAGAGTTTGGTAAACATGCTAATTTAATTTTGTTTCGTGCTAGAGTGTATTTTAGGATAATCTTGAGTTTTAGCTATTTATTTGGTTATTTGAGAGTTTCTTAAACATGTTGATTTGATCTTATTTTGTGCTTGTTAGAATGTTGATTTGATTTTATTTTGTGTTTTATCTCTTAGAAAAGAACTTTATACCCTTCCTTATCACTTACTTGATTGGCACCATGTTAAATACCTATGTGCTAAAGAAAATTTGTATCATCCATCTCCAATCATACAAAATACTTTATGGCCTTTTCTTGACAATCTTGTTGAACCTCTTATCATGCATTGGCCCTACTCAATCTTGCTGAATCATGTTATGAAACATATTCACTACGAGGATCAAAACACTAACTATATCTGTCTTGGTCCAGTTAATAAGGTATTTACACTACATGTAAAACATATACAGGTACTAAACATGATTTGTTGTTGGTTGGAGAACCCTAATTTTGAAGCTTTTAAGTATCACACTAACCACATTTCTTTTCTCTATGGTATTTTCAGGCAGCCATTTTGTTAGCAAACTTGTCATTTATCATTGTCGGGAAAGCAACGGAAACAGAAGAGTTCTTCGATGCGGTTAATTTCATTTCATCTATGCAGGTATATGTTTGGAATTTAATGGAGTAATTGATAAAAGAAAATAATTAAGCCAAATATCCTTTTATTTTAATGCTAGATTATGAAAAATCAGACAGGTCTTGTGATTACTGATCTTCCACTTATGATTTCGGTTTATTTTTGGCTTAAAATTCATATTCTCTCGGTAATTCTTTTCATGGTGTGATAATATAGGAAACTCTCTGTCTCATTGTCAAAGTCAGGGAATCATAATGCTTTGGAAGTTGATGCTATGGACAAGATTCCTTGTGTGAGTTAACTTTCCATCTGCTAATTGTTAGAATTAGTCACATATTTATATCCTTAGCTGTACTATGTCACTGATTGAGAAAATATTAAGCATTCAATCAATTTAGCATTCAATAGGTTTATTGTAATTACATTATTAATACAAGTGAGGTGTGTTGTTTTAGACACAATTACAAATTCAACAAATAAATCAATCTAATTGAACTTTATTTATTAGCCCGCTGAGGGGAGATTTCTAGTTAATTGAGTTCATATCTTGCGTATTCAACTATAAATTAAGCTCGAGAGCATTTAATTGACAAAGTCGGTGTGATGTAAAATTAATTGAACTTGTGGCAATTAGTTATTGCTGGGTTTTGGGGTTTAATTTTTTGATATCATCTAAATTTTTGTCACAATAGGTTAATAAAACTGTTATACTAGTTTAGGTATCCCATCTAATATTTGAGTTGACATTATTGTTCTTCAAAATGAAGTATATCCAATTTATATATTATTTGCTTGTCCATTTCTTCCAAAAAATATTTTGAAATTTTGGTATGACAGAACCCGGATGTCATCTATGATGTCGTGACATCTGGTCTGTTATAAAACTGCAAAAGTAGGATATATAATATGATCTTCAATTTTAACACTAGCATGATAGAAGATCATAAGGATATTGGAATCATTTATAATGATAGCACAGAGATTACAATCAGGTTTTGATCTGGGTTGATTTGCTGAAAGCACATGCTTTGAAAGAATTCCCTGATGTCATAACCGATGTTATAACATCTTATACCAGATCAATAAACTAGTGTAGAACATAGATAACACAAAGAATTGTTAACCCAGTTCGGTTCAACCAACCTACTCTAGGGGCTACCAAGTCAGAGATAAATCCACTATGATAGTATCAATTCAAAGCTAAACTCCCCCGTTTACAACTTCTCACTTAATCATTACCCAAGTTAGATTTCTATCTAAGACTCACCTAGATATGAGGCCCCCCTCAAATCCCTTCAATCACGACCATTGATAACAAACAGACGACAATAAGAACAGAGTGAAGTCACACTTCAAACACACCTTGATCTTGCTTACCAGCTTCGATCAAAAGACACATAACTCAACTCTTACCTACAAGTTTAGAGTGAGAACAATACTTCTCTTCCCTACAGGTTTAGAGAAGAACATGGCAGCCATCCCATAGTTCGGATGATATACCTTAAAAAACCCTAATGTTTACATCTTTTCAATATTCGGCTTGCTTAACAAACTAGATTACAAAGCTTCCTATTTATAACTTATTCCCAACTGGACTTGGACCTTCAATCACAACTTTATCTGCTATTACAAATCAGCTAAAATAAAGGTCTTTAAATCATAAGTTTCCTAAATTGTCTCCTGTGGTGTCGTTTTTTTACCTCCCCGTTTCACTCGGGAGGATGGCACGCTAGACCCTTCACGCGAAATTTGGAAGGAGAATGCGCCCGGGGCGGGATGAATTTTGTTTCAGTTCTTCCTACGATATCACACGAACTTTTTAATTATCCTAACGAGTAGGAATGGGGAAAAAGATCTCAAATAAACCCTAGGAGTTTGCTAAGTGTGGGGATTCACCTAGACTAGAAATTCTGGAGTCCGGGGGGTCGGTTATACATAGGGAAGAGTTTAAGCACCCTACATATACGTAGTACTCTACGGGAACCTTCTCTGTGTCTATGTGTTTGTGTTTGTTGCTGAATGATTAGGAAAGTTTCTCCTTTGTGTTAGGAGAAGGAATTGAATTGATTTGAAAAGACAGACAGACAAACTATTTTTGGTTTTTTATTAGCTCGCTGAGATTCCTTGTGAACCTCATGCCTACATACCCCTAATGGAAGTCAGAGCTTTTTGTAGTTCGGAGAACTAATTAGGGAAATTAATGATTTTTTGGTGCCTTGCTTGAAGCTCAAGGTTGAAGCTTGAATTAAATATCTGTTTACAGTAAAGAGACACGAAATCATCTTTATAGAGAGGTGTTTCTACTATTCCACCACAATCATTTTTAAAGTGACAGAAAAGCTAAAATTGTTTCATTAAGAGAGGGAGCCTACTTGGTTGATCAAGTATGATGACCACATGCCTCTTGAATGAAAGATTCTCGACCAAATTAGGAAAAGTTGTACAAGTCTGGGTTGTGTGCCAGATCATGTCTTTCATGAGTCCTAAATGGGAGAATGTTTGAAATGATTATTTGTTTGAAATGATTATTTTGTTTTAAGTGATTGTTTGTGGTGAGATAGGAGAAATATCTTCCTATAAAGATGAGCTATGTCTATCTACTGTTTGAAAGGTTTGATTTTGAGTTGGCTTGTATGAGGCCCAAGCTTGAGGCTTTTTTATTTCTTTTGATTGACTTTGGGAGATGACTCCACTGGGGATTAATTTAAACTGAGGAGTTTTGTGTCCTGTACAAAGCCCAGAATTGAGGCTGACTCTAATTGGAGAGTGTTTATTTGATGGATTTTATTTGGTGTTCTGTACAAAGCCCGGAATTGTGGCTGACTCATTATTGAGGAATATGTCTTTTACTGACTAAGACTGGTGAGATTGTCTTTTGAAAGAATGAATTTTTGGAAGCTAACCCTTTCCAGGCATGATTGTTAAAATGAAGGAGTGATTGGAGGCTGACCTTTTCCAGGGGTGATTGTTTTGCTGGAGAATTTATCTTTTGAAAGTTTAGTTTTTGGAGGCTAACTGTCATACCCCAAAATTTTCCCATACTATTTCTCCTATTCAAGTTCAAATCAATACACAAAGCTCCAAGACACACTCTCCTAAACAGGGCTCAGAAACTAGGGTTTGGTTTATTCAAAGGAAAATCAATGAATCAATGGCTCCAAGGCATCCCATATGGCTCAAAACATCTCACATTACCTCTATGACAAGTATCAAGTCTCAGCTTAAAGGATTGATCACTCAAATGTCCAGAAAGTCAACAGTCTACTAGCTTGACCTAAAAGTCAACTGTGGTAAAGTACAAGTAAAACTTCTGATTTTTTGTCAAAATCCTCATATTGAAGTATGATTCACCATTTGATCAAGAATTGATCATGTTTCATCAAGGAAAGATCAAAAATCAACAAATCAAAAAGTTTCTAAATTAGGGTTTGTATAGGAGAAAGTCAACTAAACTTTGACCAGCCATAACTCTCACATGGAACATCAGAAATTTTCCATCCAAAGCTCATTTTGAAGGAAATTGGATTCCCTACAATTTTGTCTCTCACATGCCAAGGCTAAAAATGCTTCATTTGAGAGATATGGACCAAAACATTATAGGTCCTTTTCAAAAGTCAACAAAAAGTCACTTTTTTCAAAAGAACACACAAGGAGCATGGAAAATAATTTTAATATGAGACCAAAGACACTGGTTAGAGGACTCTCTAAGGTTTCTAAAAAGTCCTAGAACTCCTCCATACCTCAAATATTGAGAGAGATAGGCCTTGTCAAAGTTGGACTATTTTTGAGGGAAAAATGTGAAGGAATTTGAATATTTTTGCAAATGGGCCCAAGTTATTTTGATTCAATCTTGATCCACAAGTTATCCAAAGCCTAAATATCAATTTCCACGAATTTACTTAAATTATTTGATTTATTATGACTTTTTTATTCATATTAAAAGTGATTAAAATTAAAATAAATCATATAATTGAAAGAAATTTGATTTTATTTTATTTTTAACCAATGCCAATCATCATTTAAACCAAAAATTCAATCCAAATTCGTGCAAAAGAGATTGGCCCCATAAAGATTGAAATTGAGCCAAATTTAGAAAGGATATGGAGAAAATTTCAATCAAATTTTTATCACATTCAATCATTGATCCAAAAGATATTTGATCAAATTTTATTGACCTATTTCATCTCATATATATACAGATCAAAGCCAAACGCCAGGGTTACAAAAAACTTTTTGCAAGAGAACCCTAACCCGAAGCTAAAAAACTCAAAGAAAATCAAAGTTCCAACTCCTAATTGCAGGACGATTCAAGTGTTTTTGTTGATTGCAAAACGTTCCCTGGTGTTCATTGAAGCCATTCCAATCTTCACACGCAAGAAACGCACTCAGAATCGTGCCAAATTCTCCACGGTTTGCACTACCTGAAACTTGGTCGATTAGCCTTACTCATGCATCATTATCAATTTTAATTCATGTATTTGTATTTAATATTGTGTATTGATCGATTATGGAGATTTATGGACACTGTTATGTTGTTATGCAGGCTCACCATGGTCCCTCAGAGGCGCCTCACACAGAATCACACGCTAAGTTTTCCAAATTTTTTTCTTTTTATTACATAATGTTTCTTTATTTTTTTTTTATACATATATATATATATATATATATATATATATATATATATATATATATATGTTTTCTATTTGTTTTATTTATAAAAACTATATATTATTTTCAAAAACCCTTTTTTTACTAATAATAATATTTGGTTTTAATTTATTTATTTTCTTTAATTACATTTATATTACTTAAATTATTTTCTTATACATATTTATTTTCTTTTATTCTCTTTTATTTCTTTATTTATTTATAATTAGTAATTCCTTTTATTCAAATTATTTTCTTATTTATTTTAATTATATTTATTTATTCATATTTATTCAAAAATCCATTTATGTTTTATTTTAACTCTAAAAAATCCATAAAAATTGCCTTTGTGTATGATTTTATTTTCTTCCTCCGATTTAATTAATTAGGTCGCGAGACCAATAATTAATTAAATCGATTGCGTTACTTTATTCAATTTACGCCCAAATTAGGGTTTATGATAATTTGCCATACACTAAAAAAATATTGCTCTTTCTGTGTCCTTTTTAGGGTTGACTTTTCAAATGCCTTCCGGTTATGCGCCTGATCAAGATCCGAAGCTAAGTATTCAATCTAATTATTATTTTAAAATCTATTTTGTTTCCTTTTAATTAGGGTTTGCCTTTAAATAAAATCTTGCCTACATTCACTTTCTTCCTTCTTTTTTTGCCTTTGCCTTTGCCAGATATTTTCAGGGTCAACCCCCGACTACGAACCATACCAGATCAAAATCAAAGCTAAGTGTTTATCTATTTATTTTAATGTCTTTTATCTTTTATTTTTGATTAGGGTTAGCTATGTCTGCCTCTGAACTGATAATGCACTCACCCTACTTTTGCTTGCTATTTTTCCCACCATTTCAGGATTTGCCAACCGTCAAAGCTCAAATAGTCGGTAACCCTAAACTTTAATCTCCTTTATTCTTCTGCTTTTATTTATTCTTTATATCAAACCCGCTGGCTTCATTCCCCCTTTCCTCCGCTGGTTTCTTTTTCCCTTCCTCATATTGCTATTATTACTGTTAATATTCATTGTTGTGGCTAGTAATCTTAGGGAGTGCAAGCCTTGAATCAATTTAGAATAATTAATTACAAGATAAACAATTGAATTTAATCACGTGATTGTTGCACCCACACACACTTTTTGGTAACCCCTCTTGTTGCTTGTTGCTTGTTGCCTTGTTGCCTTGTATTTTTTTGCAGAATAGCCATTGTCCCTCGAATACGAGGATACCTCAGCCGTGCTGCCTCGATTATGCAAAGGTCATAAGACCCTAATGATGCTGCCTTCGATACACCAATATGACCTCGACCCTCGGAAGTTGCCTACAAAAAGGCTGAGGTATCCTCTGGTTGCCTACGAAAGGCTATTCTGGTCCTTCCCTTAGACTACCTGCCTCTCTATGTCATGGGACAGTCTTATGGCGAACGACATTGCGACGACCCTTCAACCTCCAAATGAAAGGCTTCCTGCCCTCTTATGGCAATGATAGATCCTTTCACCCTGAAAGGCTAAAAGAACATATTTTTTACAAATACTAAAGTAATTGCTCCTAATTGCCTTGCTTTGGCTAAAACTTTTTCATATTCTTTCTTATAAACCTTCAAAATGGCTACGCTCATTTACGAGCTAAAGTCCGTATTCACTTCTTCTACATTTCTTAAATCAAAGAGCAAAGCAATTAAGAGCCCATGGATAACCATGGATGCAAAGGGTGCTTTACACCTTCCCTTTGCATAAATTACCCCCCGAATCCGTTTTCTTTTAAAAAGGTTTTTTCCTGTTCTTTTAGCCTTTCTATTTAATTTGGATAAAATAAAAGTCGGTGGCGACTCATGCTTAACCGCGACATTTTCGATTATAAAGGTCAGTTCACCGTATTACAGAACTGGCGACTCTGCTGGGGAATTAAATATTCGATAAAAGAGGGGTTACCTTAAAGTTTAGGATTCACCTTAAATTTTTTCTATTGTTTGCTTTGTTTGCTTAATTTTTGCAGGGCTGTTTTGGGTATTTTGTTGTGTGAAAGATCCTAATCCGGATCTGAGTACCTTAGGTAAATGGCATGAGATCAATGAGACTGCACAGCGTATACTGATGTGGTTGATCTGATGGCCATCGTTAGTGTGACACATTGTTTTGTCCTGGTGTTCCTTCGGATCCGACCTGAGGAAATGCTTGGCTGCCGCGTGGTGTCATTAAACACTAATTTGCCCTTAGAACCTTAGTCGAACTTGACTTTGGCATATTAGAAATTTTTGAGGTATGGAGGAGTTCTAGGACTTTTTAGAAACCTTAGAGAGTCCTATAACCAGTGTCTTTGGTCTCATATTAAAATTATTTTCCATGCTCCTTGTGTGTTCTTTTGAAAAAAGTGACTTTTTGACTTTTGAAAAGGACCTATAATGTTTTGGTCCATATCTCTCAAATGAAGCATTTTTAGCCTTGGCATGTGAGAGACAAAATTGTAGGGAATCCAATTTCCTTCAAAATGAGCTTTGGATGGAAAATTTTTGATGTTCCATGTGAGAGTTATGGCTGGTCAAAGTTCAGTTTACTTTCTCCTATACAAACCCTAATTTAGAAACTTTTTGATTTGTTGATTTTTGATCTTTCCTTGAAGAACCATGATAAATTCTTGATCAAATGGTGAATGATACTTCAATATGAGGATTTTGACAAAAAAATCAGAACTTTTGACTGTACTTTACCACAGTTGACTTTTAGGTCAACCTAGTAGACTATTGACTTTCTGGACATTTGAGTGATCAATCCTTTAAGCTGAGACTTGATACTTGTCATAGAGGTAATGTGAGATGTTTTGAGCCATATGGGATGCCTTGGAGCCATTGATTCATTGATTTTCCTTTGAACAAACCAAACCCTAGTTTCTGAGCCCTGTTTAGGAGAGTGTGTCTTGGAGCTTTGTGTATTGATTTGAACTTGAATAGGAGAAATAGTATGGGAAAATTTTGGGGTATGACAGCTGCCCCTGTTCAATTTTCTTAAACTTGAAGATGTAGAGTGGTTTGTATACCAGTCGGTATCTGAAGGTGGAAGGGGATTGAACACTAGAATACCCAGAAATTTGTACCATCGGGGGATGGCTTTAGATGCCATCCAGATGAGCATTAAGATAAGTCATGTATCTGTACTTGAATCAGTAATTGTTTGAATATTGATCGTGTCATTACTGTTCGTAGTAAATGAATTAAATCTTTGAGAATTGGTCGTGTCAGCACCGTTCGTAGTAACTGAATTAGACTTAGGAAATAGTTGATCGTGTCCACACCGTTCGTGATGATGGGATTAAATCCTTGGAAGTTGATCGTGTCAGTATCGTTCGTAATACCTGAATTAGATCTTGGAAAAATGATCGTTTCTACACCGTTCGTGATGATAGAATTAGATTCTCTTGTCGTGTCAGCACCTTTCGTAGTGACTGTATTACATTTTTGAAAAATAATTGATCGTGTCCACACCGTTCGTGATGACAGAATTAGATCTCTGACCGTGTCAGTACCGTTCGTGGTAACTGAATTAGATCTTTGAAAATGATCGTGTCACCACCGTTCGTGGTAAATGAATTAGATCTTCGAGCGTTGACCGTGTCAGTACCGTTCGTAGTAGCTGAATTAGATCCTGGAAAGTTGGAGATTTCGTTCATTTGTCTGTACCTGTATTCTGTAGTAGGTGTAGCAATTCGTATAATGTCATGATGCATGCGTTATGTAATGAGTCCCTCAAAGTAAATGAGAAACGTCGTATGTTATGCATGAGTTTATTATGAGATACTATATGCAATGTATGGGTATGTATGCGATGTGTGATCATGATTGATATCATATGAAGTATTTTGATCGGGACCCTGATGTTTTTATCTTGTCTGGAAGATATACGACTGGGGATTTATGATTTCTTCTTGGGGATGAATAGTGTCTTGACATGCCCAGACTAGGGATAAGAGGTATTGATAAACCGTGTTGGAGGAGAGCGAGGTGTCGGGGAACCGGCCATGTTGAAGATGTAAACTCTATCGGGGAGCTATGTCTTGTTGTTAGTATTGAAGATATCTTCTTAATGACTACTCTGTGGGGATTTCTTCAGATTGTTGTCTTTGAAGTAGGACTTCTGGATTACTTTAGACATTGTCTCTTTGCCTTTCCTATCTAATGAACTAATAGATATTTTTACGAAAGAAAAGAAAAGATAAATGATAATCATGTTCATATGCATATGTTTATTCAAAATTATCATTGGACGTTTGCGTATTCGAAAAGGAAAACTTGAAAATAGAGAAAATAACTTGTATTAAAAAAGCCATGAAATAGGCGAAATAAAGGAGAAATTGGACACAGTGATGTTGTGAGGACCGTACCTAATGTAAGTGGACTTTCCATAGCAATCTCTTAAATTTTCTTTATTGCTGCATTAAAGGAGAAATTGGACTTTAATCAAGTTCCGATCTTGTCATTTAAATTATAAACTAAGCTTGAGGGTAGGTGTGCATCTAATTTTTCAGTTTTATATCATGAAAGTTAATTAAAGTGGTTGCCTTCTCAGTTGACTTTAACCGGATAAATATTAATAGCTAACAAGTTTCTCGATTTCCTATTTTACTTTGACATATAGTTATTGCTGGGTTTCAAAGTTTAATGACATGATTGCATGTAGAATTTGTCTTCAATAGATAAATAAAACTATCATATGCTAGTTGAGGCATCCCATATAATGTCTGAGCTGCCATAATCTTGTTTTTCTGTTCTTTCATTAGAATGACTTACTAACTAGTTTTTCCTTTAAGTATACAAGAAGAGAACATTTCATTACATATATGTTTGTGTTAGTTAGGTATTTGATTTTCCATCTAACGTTAAATGCAGAGTCACCATCTAAACCTAGAATTGACCAGTTGGGTGAAGAACATATGCTTGGTTCTACCTGTACGAAGTTAGACTCTGAAATACCAAATAGGTTAGTCTTGTAAGTAATAATTATCTCCATGTTATTATTATTATTTATTTGTATTGGCTTTGAATAAATTATCTCTAGATAGGTTATTTTTCTTATCAATCAATTTGCAGGTCTGGGGAAACTGAGGTTTCAGTGTAAATTGTAAATGAATCTAAGATATTGACTCTAACTGGGAATGTAAATTTTTGAGTTGCTTTGTTAGGTATGCTATTCTTTTGGTTTTCGGATAAATAACTGTTACCCCATGCCATTAGGGCGAGTTTTGGTTTTCCCCCCTATTAGTTTTTTTTGTTAGATTCCCCCCTTATAAAACACAGATTCTGTTTTCAGAACACCCTATCCCTTGTTTGGCTGACTGGGCATAGGGAATCTGGTGACGTGGCATCCATGTGGCGTACGTTAAAAACAAAAAACAATTTTAAAAAAAAAAATACCGAGTTAATATATATAAAATGTTAATATATGTAATATATCATTTCAATGATAACATATATAATATATCAGTTTCAGTTCAAACATTAAACATAATAAATCAGTTGGCCTAGTGGATGTGTCTCATGCCTATAACATTGAAGACATGGGTTCGATACCCATTGCTTGCAAAATTTTGGGACAAAAACAATTTATTAAATTTTACAAACTTAAAATAATAATAAATAATTTGCCAAATCGTCATTAAAATAAATAAAAAATATAAAAAAAAGCCACCTGGGACATTACCATAAATAAAAAATATTATAAAAAAGCCATGTTGGACACAGTCAGTGCCACGTAGGACACAGTCAGCGAAATAGTGACAAAGGAGGGGACTGCAAATGGAATCTGGGAGTTACGAGGGGGGAATCTCAATTTTTTTTAAGGGGGCGTAAATCAAAACTCGCCCTAATGGCAGGGGGTAATAGCTATTTATCCCTTGGGTTTTTTGTATCCAGTTGTAGAAAAGGATCTGCATTTTGTTCTCTCTAACATACCTTGATGATGATGTACCTTTTGTTGGATAAATTAAATACGGTCTTGGAAAGACAAAAGAAAAATTCTCCTAGGGTATCCAAAATGGTTTATTCTCATAGGAAATAGTTAACCATTAAATGCTAAGTTTCTTTTATGTCTGTTTATGTTTTCCTGGTCTCTATATAAAGACCTTCTTTTGTAACTACAACTTTACTTTTGCAATAAACCTTTGCAAGTCAATATAAAGAGAGTAGTTTGATCTGTTACCTTCAAATTGGTATCAGAGCTCATGGAAAATATGATGAATCAGATGCCATTGCCGCAACTGTCGAAGTCAAACTATGAGAACTGGAGCATCCAGATGAAGGTGCTGTTTGGATCGTTAGATGTGTGGGAGGTTGTAGAAGAAGGGTTTGAAGAACCAGAAACCACAACGGAAAACACAGCAGATCGGAATAAGGCATTGAAAGAGACGCGGTCGAAAGACAAAACGGCATTATACATGTTGTTTAGAGCAGTAGACGAATCTGATTTTGAGAAGATTGATTGTTCAACTACTTCGAAGCAAGCGTGGGATACACTAGAAACGGCGTTCAGAGGAGCGAATAGAGTCAAGCAAGTTTGTTTGCAAACTCTTCGAGGAGAATTAGAAAGGATGAAGATGAAGGAGACGGAGTCCGTGTCAGACTACATCACGCGCGTGCAAACAGATGTAAATCAACTGAAACGAAATGGAGAAGCAATGACCGATGCTCGATTTGTCGAAAAGATTTTAAGATCTTTGAGTGACAAATTTGAAAATATAGTATGCGCAATAGAGGAGTCGAAGGATCTTGCGAAAATCATTGTCGAAGAAGTCGCTGGTTCACTTGAAGCACATGAACAGCGCAAAATACAGAAGAAGGAGGAGACACATGATAATGCAGAATAAATAAAGGAATCCACTAGAGATGAAAGAGAACTCTTATCTCAAAACTGGTGCGGTCGATGACGTGGCCGTGGAGGTCGAGATGGTGGTCGAAGCTATCAGAACAATAATTTCGAAAGAGGACATGCAAGTCAACAAAATTGGCATGGTCGAGGACGTGGTCACAGAGGTGGCAGGTCGAACTACTCCAACATCGAATGCTACAAATGCAATAAACATGGACACTTTGTGAAGGACTGCAACTCATACAGTTGCTACAATTATGGAAAAGGGGGACATCTTGCAAAAGACTGTCGATTCAAGAGGAAAGTCGAAGAGACAACAAACCTCGCTCTAGAAACAGAATCAAACGAAGGATTCTTGTTAATGACCCAAAAGGAGACAAACACAGAAAATGACACTATATGGTATCTTGACTCAGGAGCAAGTAATCATATGTGTGGTCACAAACATCTATTTAAAGAAATAAAGAAAATTGAAGATGGTCATGTATCCTTTGGAGATGCGTCGAAAGTAAAGGTTGAAGGCAAAGGATCAATTTGTTATTTGCAGAAAGACAACGTACTTAGGAAAATACAAGATGTTTATTATGTACCAGATTTAAAAGCAAATATTTTAAGTCTGGGGCAACTCACGAAGAAGGGATATTCGATATTTATGAAGGATCGAATACTGCATTTGAAGGATAAATCAGGGCACCAAATTACTCAAGTCGAGATGGGAAGAAATCGAATGTACAAGCTGAATCTGAGAAGCGTTCGAGAAAAATGTTTGAAAATTGATACTGAAGACCAAGTAACTCTATGGCATCTACGTTTTGGTCACTTACATCATGCTGGGTTAAAAGACTAGCGGGAAGGAACATGGTACATGGATTGCCTAACATGGAGTTTGAAGAAATTTTTTGTGAAGATTATGTTTTTGACAAGCAGACGATAACTTCTTTTCAAAAGAAGGCATAATATCAAGCTAAGCACATCCTTGAATTAATTCACACCGACATTTGTGGACCAATCACTCTAGAATCTTTCTGTGGTAAGAAGTATTTCATTTCCTTCATCGATGATTTTTCAAGAAAGACTTAGGTCTACTTCTTAAAAGAAAAGTCTGAAGCATTCAAAGCCTTCAAAAGGTTTAAAGTAATAGTTGAAAAGTCAACTGATCGACACATCAAAGCCCTTCATTCTGACAGAGGAGGAGAATATACTTCGAAAGCTTTCATGAAGTATTGCGAGGAGCAGGGTATAAGGAGATTTCTAACTGCAACATATTCACCTCAACAAAATGGGATTGTTGAAAGAAAAAACCGAACAGTCCTTGACATGGTACGGTCAATGCTCAAAAGTAAGAACATGTCGAAGGACATTTGGGCAGAAGCTGTGCAATGTTTAATTTATGTTCAAAATAGATGTCCACATTCGAAGTTGGGAGATCGAACACCGCAAGAAGCGTGGAGTGGACAGAAGCCGACAGTGTCTCATTTTAAAGTATTTGGTAGTGTTGCTTATGCACATGTGCCAGATCAACGAAGAACAAAGCTTGAAGACAAGATTCAGAAGTATATACTAATTGGGTATGATGAGAAAACAAAAGGATACAGGTTATTCGACCCCATAAACAAAAAGGTGGTAGTAAGTAGAGATGATCGAGTGAATGAAGCAAGTAGCTGGGACTGGAACAATTCGACAGAAGATATAGTCGAAACTGAAGAACCCTTAGTCAGTATACCAACAACCCAGAATCAGTCGCCAAGGTTTGAAGACTCTGAAAATGAAGATGAACCCTCACAGCCCATAATGAGAAGTTTGCAAGAGTTGTATGATAATACAGAAGAAGTACATCTTGTGTGTCTGCTAGCAGATTCTGAGAACATTAGTTTTGAAGAAGCATGAAGAGATGAGAAATGGAAGAATACCATGAACGAAGAGATTAAATCTATCGAACATAACAAAACTTGGGAACTTGCAGAGTTACCAAAAGGAAGTCGAACCATTAGTTTGAAGTGGGTGTTCAAGAAAAAGATGAATGCACAAGGCAAAGTTGAAAGGTACAAGGCGCGACTTGTGGCAAAAGGATACAAGCAGAAGGAAGGAATTAATTATGAAAAAGTATTTGCACCAGTTTCAAGAATGGAGACAATTCGACTGCTCATTTCTCAAGTTGCTCAGTTCAAATGGCCAATATTTCAAAATGGATGTCAAATCAGCATTCTTGAATGGTGTGCTCGAAGAAGAACTCTATGTCGAACAACCACCGGGATACATGAAAGACGAAAGCAAAGGAAAAGTGCTAAGACTCAAGAAAGCACTTTATGGATTAAAGCAGACACCTCGGGCATGGAATACACGCATTGACACTTACTTCAAGAAGAACGGTTTCCAGCAATGTCCCTATGAACATGCCCTATATGTAAAAAAGAATAAAGGAAATATACTGCTCGTTGCTCTCTATGTCGACGACTTTATTTTCCTGGGCAACAGTGATCAAATGATTGAAGAATTCAAAGGTCGAATGACACGAGAATTTGAGATGACGTACGTAGGTCGGATGAGTTTCTTTCATGGTATGGAAGATCAACAAGAAGAAACTGGAATTTTTGTCTCACAAGAAAAATATGCAAAGGACATTCTGAAGAGGTTCGAAATGGAAGGTTGCAATCCAATCTCGACACCAACACCAATGGATCCAAGAGTCAAGCTTTCAAAATTTGATGGGGGGAACGTGTCGAAGCAAACAAATTTCGAAGCTTGGTCGGAAGTATTCGATATCTCACATGCACTAGACCAGATCTTTCCCTAAGTGTCGGAATCTTGAGTTGATTTAAGGAAGAACCAGTTTACATACACTAGAAAGCTTTGAAGAGAATTCTTCGTTACATCCAAGGAACTGTGTCACTTGGAATGTTTTACTCAAAAACAGAAGATTACAAGCTAACAGGTTACTCCGACGGCGATTGGTGTGGAGATATAGATGATCGAAAGAGTACATCAGGATATGTATTTTTTATGAGAAATACTGCATTCACCTGGCTCTCAAGGAAGCAACCAATTGTGACACTGTCGACAATTTAATTTCTGGGGGAATTTTGTTGGATAAATTAAATACGGTCTTGGAAAGCCAAAAGACAAATTCTCCTAGGGTAGCCAAAATGGTTTATTCTCATAGGAAATAGTTAACTATTAAATGCTAAGTTTCTTTTATGTCTGTTTATGTTTTCCTGGTCTCTATATAAAGACCTTCTTTTGTAACTACAACTTTACTTTTGCAACAAACCTTTGCAAGTCAATATAAAGAGAGTAGTTTGATATGTTACCTTCACCTTTTGAAACATTATTTATGACTTGGTGTACGTACAAGTATTACTTACCACTTCTATTATAGTGTCCTAATTATAGCTATCTTCAGGACTATAGTAGAAGCTAATGCTAGCATTGAAATATTAAACTTTTGAATATATTTATGATACTTTCATGATCGCATAATCTAATGCTAGAATTGTATTTATAAGCCATGGTTGGTGTTAAGTGTTTTTTCTAATTTGTTGTCAAAGCATGTATACAATTCTTGTTTATTTTATATTTTGATCATAAAGTTTAGATCAATGTTTAGGTGTGTTAGTTCCAAATTGTGGCCTACATAAATGGTGTAAAACCGTGTGCAAAACTCCGCGGTTTTAATTAGTGACCATGAACAAACCGTGACAAGACCTAGGCAACTAAACCGTACGTATGCCATACATTAAATGAGAACCGTGCTCTTACAATCTGGCCATTGTTTAGAACTGAGGCACCCTTAATCTAGATACCTAAACCGTGGCCTATACAAGCCACAAATGTATATCAAACGTGGCCCAAACAAGAAAATCGTGGCTTATACTTTAAGTCGCGCCCGCATATCCCACAGTCAGGTTTCCGTGGCCAAATCGTGACCAAAACATAAAACCACAATTATTTTGTATATTGCCGCGGTTTCGTGGCCGTGGCAGATGACATTTTTTTTTTGTAGTGAATTTTTTATAGGATTTTTTAATAGCCTAAGCCTAACCTATTTAATTAAATATATTTTTAAAAAACATAAGCTTGACCTTTTTATTAAATAAGTCTGATCTAACTTTACTTTAAGTAGGCTAGACTAAATTCCACTTTAAGCCGAACCTTTTAGAAAAGTCTATTGAAACTAATAACAAATCTGTTTTAATTTTAGAAATAAAATGATGAGTAATTTAGTATGTTTATTATATATTTTATATAATATAAACGGAAAAACTATCATTGCAAATTTTAGGTAATAAATATTCATTCTTATGTTTGAAAATTTTAATATTCGTTTTAATTTAATATATCCAAATTTAAATAAATTATTCTTTTGACTTTAGAAATATCACATTTCTTTAACTTTTTTGATTTTACGATTAATTTATTATTTTACCAATTATTCCTATATCAAATATTTTTTTAAAATTTATTAGCATTTTATTACTGTTTAGAAAATCTGAACTCTATCTTTTAAAATTACAATATGTTTTTCAGTTAGAACTTCAAATCTATAAATACCTCAACATCCTCTTAGCTTTTCCTCAAATCATAGAGTACACTTACTACAACCAAAATCTCAGTGGTAGTGATATTATGGCTCTTACTTTAGGAACTACATTTTCTCATATACTCATATTTATAGGTTCACTCTTAATATTCCTAGTAACCCCTTCATCTTGTTTTAAGCCCAAAACACTTTTTAGTGTTTCTTCAAACTTCACAACTGATTCAGGTTATTCATCTACAATGGCTACTTGGTATGGACCTCCCGAAGGTGATGGGAGTGAAGGTATAAAATAAGTGTTGTATCTATAAAATTATTATTTTTTAAATAATTGTCACTTTTAGTTTATAATGTAATTCTAATTTTTATCTTTCAATTTTTCTATCTAATTAATACTTTTAATTTATTATAATTAAATAAAAATAACTATTCTCTCATTTATTTATCACATTTCCTTAATCCATATGAAATGATCAACTATAATAATTATTTTGGGATGGAGGGAGTATAATTTTTTGTCACATGTAGTTTTTTCTAGTAAAAATAAAGGTTAAAATAATTTTAATGAATACATTAATCAATTATGTAGGTGGTGCTTGTGGATACCAAAATGCTGTTGGTCTGCCTCCTTTCAACTCAATGATATCAGCAGCAAACCCCTCCATCTATCAATCAGGCAAAGGTTGTGGTTCATGTTATCAGGTATAACGATTAAAAGAGAAGTTGTGAAAAAAATTAAAAAAATTATTAGTATTGACTTTTGAACTTGTTTGAAAGTTATTAAATATTTTTATTAAGAATTCACATATTGAATTTATTTTGTTCTAATATTAGGTGAAGTGCACTGAAAATCCGGCTTGCTCAGGAAACCCTTTTACTGTAGTTATCACTGATGAGTGTCCTGGTTGTGATCATTATTTTGATTTGAGTGGAAAAGCTTTCGGTTCCATGGCAATTTCAGGTCAAGCTGACAATCTACGCAATGCTGGAAAAATACCAGTCGAATATCAAAGGTACTATCTATGTTTCTTTATAAGAATTGTTTTGATATGTTTGTTTAAATTTTTCGACTTTTTTTTTGCAGAGTTACATGCAATTACCCAGGTGTGCCGATAGCTTTCCATGTTGACTTTGGATCTAACCAAGACTATTTTGCAACTGTTATTGAATATGAGAATGGGGATGGTGATCTCAAAACAGTTGAACTCAAAGAAGGAAATTCGGAAACTTGGGAAGCTATGCAACAATCATGGGGTGCTGTTTGGAAATTTAATAAAGGGGCACAATTAAATGAACCATTTTCTATTAGGCTAACAACAATTGAGTCTGGAAAAATGTTTGTGGCTAATAATGTGATTCCTGTAGGTTGGCAGCCAGGTCAAACTTACCGAGCAATTGGAAATATTAATTAAACCTAAAAGGTCTATATATTTGGATTAGCACTATGTATCAAACTCAATGAAGTCCTTTTAAAGTGGATTTTGGATTGTAATATGTAATCAATTAATAATAAAATTGTACAATTGCTTATAATATATTATGTCATTTATACATTTATTCTTTATTAATTCACAAAAAAAAAAAAGATCTTAAGTAAAATAGGAAGTGCTCTGGGTAGTCCACTTGTTACCGATGAATTTATAGAAAATAGGTTGACGGTATCATATACCCAAATCCTAGTGGAAGTTGACATTACATAAACCCTAGCCAAATAGATAACTATAAGGGATACTGGATTAAATAAGTTGAAGCAACCAATCGAATATGAATGGATGCCTAAATATTGTGAGAAGTGCCAAAGAGTTGGCCATAATTGTGTTTAAGTGAATAGGAAAATTCCAAAATAATAGAGGCCAAAAGAATCTAATTTGGGTGAGACAAAGGCAACTGCACCTGAGGAGAAGGAAATGGAGAAAACAGTAGAGGATGAAGGTACAAGCTGGACTACTATTGAATGAAATAAAAGAGGAAAAGAGGTTGTCAAAGAAGTAATGCCAGAGGTAATTTTTAGTCACAATACTTTTGAATCACTAAGTCTTTTGAATGAGGCCTTAGTGATGAAAGACAATACGTGATGATATCATAGAATGTTAGGGGGCTGAGTAAACTATGTAAGATCTTAGAGATAAGTTCATTCTCTGTAATCTTAGACCTGAAATAGCTATATTGATTGAAACTAGGGCAAGAATTAATAAAGCCAAAGTTATAAGGGTTACATTAAAATTCAAGGGTAGGTACTTGGATAATTATGAGAAACATGATAATGGTCATATTTGGCTTATGTGGGATGATAATAGAGTTGAAGTTAGGCACATTAGTAATATTAGCCAACTTATACACTGGGGAGTTTATGACCAGAGGGGGCTTTTCTTAACTTGATCACAACCATCTATGCTAAGAATCAACTGGACCAAAGAAGATTGTTATGAAGGGATATTGAAAGATTGCATCAAAATCAACAGGGGCCTTGGGTTTTGCTGGGAGACTTTAATAATGTCCTTAGAGCTCAGGACAGAGTTAGAGGCAAAATTGTGACAGAGGAAGAATTTGTTGAATTAGAGAACATGATGGAAAAGGTTGGTTTGGTTGAAATGGATAGTTTCGGAGATTATTGCACTTGGTCAAACAAACAAATGGATTGCAACATCTACTCTTGGATTGATAGAATCCCAGGTAATATGGATTTGCTGCTAATCAATGCAGACTCTACCCTTACTGTGATGGCTCCCATTGTATTAGATCATGCATTACTTTGCATTAAGGGGAAAGACAAGGTATACAATAGAGGAATCATTTAAAATTCAAAAATTGCATTGTGTAGATGAAAGGCTTTCACAAAGTTGTAGATGATAATGGGAGACAAAATATTTTAGAGTCCTCTATGCACATTCTTTGGCGTAAACTCAAAAGGTTAAAGTTCACCATTAAAGATCTGAGTAAACCTCTCCATGGACTCCATAATAAAGTGGAACAAGTTATAAGGGAATTGGGTGAAGCCCAATTATTTTTCACTGATGACAAAATGAATCTAGAGATAATTGAGAAGGTGAAATACTGGACTGACCATGTGCTCAAATGGATGGACATAGAAGATATGGATTTGAGGCAAAAAGAAAAAACTGACTGGCTTATACTTAGAGATGGAAACAGTGCATATTTCCATGCATCCATTAAGTCTAAGAAGATAATTACATGAGAAGTATAACCAAAGAGGATGGCACTTTTGTTTTTTACCATTACCAAATTGAGAAAGAGGTTCTCAGATTCTATGGTTCACTGATGGGAACTATGGAGGAAAGGCTTGAAGGGGTCAATTATGCAGTCATGAGAAAGGGTAAGCATCTAACTCAAGGGAAAATGGATTTCTCATTCATCCTGTCAGCATTAAGGAAAGTATGGAAGCTTTTAAGGGCATTAGGGATAATAAAACACCTGGCATAGAGGATTATGGAGCCAGTATTTTCAAAAACACTTGGAAGATACTTGGTGTTAATGTGTGTGAAGCTATCAAAGAGTTCTTCCAAAAAGGTGGGCTGCATAGAGGCTTTAACTGCATTGTAGTTGCTTTGATTCCTAAGTGTACTAAGATTAAGATGATTAAGGACCATCAACCAATATCCTGCCGCACTACTGTCTACAAGATCATTTCTAAAGTTCTGACTTCCAGATTAAGCAAAGTAATCAATACTCTGGTTAGCAAGAATCGGGATGCATTTGTTAAAGGTCAACATCTGCATGATCAATCTTATTGGCATATGAGTTGATTAAGGGTTATAACATGAAGAATACCCCCCCTAAGTGCATGATGCAAATTGATCTCTAAAAATCTATGACATGGTGGATTGGAGATCACTTGAGCAAATCTTAACGGAGTTTGGTTTCCCTAGCAAATTTATTAAATGGACAATGAAAACTGTCAGAACTATAAGATATAGATTCAACATAAATGGCACTTATATAAGAATCATGGTGGCTAAAAGAGGTATGAGGTATGGTGATCCAATCTCTCCTTTACTTTTTGTTCTAATGAGGGAGTATCTAACCATAGTTCTGCACCAACTGGACAACATTCTTGATTTTAACTATCATACCAAGTGTGAAAAATTAAAAATCAATAGTCTATCTTTTGCAAATGATCTGCTACTTTTTACTAGGGAGATAATATTTCTATAGATCTAATGCTAAAGCAATTTGATAAGTTCTATCTGACCACTGGCGTAAAGGTGAAACCAAAGAAATTCTCCATTTATTTAGGAGTTGTTGATGGAAAGATCAAAGATCAGATGAAGTTGCTAGCTGGGTTTTAGGAAGGCTCCCTCCCTTTCAGATACCTAGGTATCCATCTTATTAGTAAGAAGTTAGTTGTTAAGCATTATTTGGTTCTGAATGAGAGGATTATGCACATAATGCTGGGGTAAGCCCTAATAGCCAATCAGTATTAGCTGTATATGCTTTTTGTATCATGACCTTGATATATATTGTTTGTTAATATATATACTTGTTAGGCATTATATTTATTATGTTATTTGTATATGATATAATAAAGTCCTTAGAATAATAAGTATTAAAAGATATTAGACTAAAACAAAATACAAAATTATATGATTGATTTTCTTATTATTAATTCTTACAATGAGGATCCGATGAAGAAGATACACTAACCTTTATCATGTCCTTCCACCAAAATGAACAAGAGGGAGGATTTTTAAATTTCTTGCCACCACAAAAAGCAATTGAGGATATGTCTCCATACCGAGTTTTCAACACATCGAACCACAAAGCATCACGCCCTTGAAGAATCCGCCACCTCAACGTGTTTAGAAGAGCCAAATTGAACATCTCAATATTTTTAACTCCTAATCCCCCCGTTTCAAAGGGTAAAGTAATGGATTCTCCTCTTTTCCTCCACTCTCCCCACAAAAACTTTCCTTGCGATTCAAAGCATTAAACATTTTCACCACTTTTTTAGGCATTCTATAAAAAGACATAGTGAAAATGCTCAAGGAACTAAGCACGAACTTGTTATAAATGGTATGATTATGAATATCAATTAATTGGAAAATTTGATGTTAGTTTTTTATTTATTACATATATCCTATAAATATGACTCATATTTTATCAGAATTACCTACTCTCATAATATGAATAATATAATAAACCACACCTTAGAAAAAAAGTGGAAGCCTTATTCTGTTTCATAACACATTGGATAAAAGTCGAAGCCATGATGTAGAAGTGTTTTGTTTTGTTTGTTGGATCATTTAGATTGCGTTGCTTGTAAATGATTTTGATATATATATATATATATATTCTTTTAATTCAAGAAAAAAGTTGAAGCCTTAATGTAATACGGTGAACTGACTTTATCGAAATGTCGTGGTAAGCAAGAGTCGCCACCGACTTTTATTTTATCCAATTTAAAGAAAGGCTAAAAGAACGGAAAAAGCCTTTTAAAAGAAATTTTGAGTTCGGGGGGTAATTTATACAAAGGGAAGGTGTAAGGAACCCTTTGTATCCATGGTTTTCCATGGGCTCTTAATTGCTTAGCTCTTTTAGTTTTCAAAAGTTTAGAAATGAAATAAGACTTTAGCTTGTAGGTAAGCGTAGCCTTTTTGAAGGTTTTTGAGAAAAGAGTAGAAAAGGATTTAAACCAGAGCTAGCAATTAGGAGGTAATTACCTTAACATTGTAAAAGAGTTCTTTTAGCCTTTCAGGACTATCCATACCATAGGAGGGTAGGAAGTCCTTTTATTGGAGGTTGAAGGGTCGTCGAAATTATTGTTCGCCACAAGACTGTCCTTGCCATGAAGAGGGCATGTAGTCTAAGGGAAGGATAAAAATAGTCATTGTTAGGCAACCAAGAGGACACCTCAGCAATCGAAAGGGACTATCACATCATATTGTAGGAAACCTCGAGGGACGAGATCATATAATTGAAGGCAACATCGTAGGGACTTATGATCCTTAATGATGAGAATGAACTGAGGGCAACATTTGCTGAGGCGTCCTCGTATCCAAGGGACTTGACTATTCTGTACTGAAAAGGCAACAAGGCAACAGGCAACAAAAGGGGTTACCATAAAAGGTGTGTGGGTGCACAATCACGTGATTCAATTCAGATAATTATCTTGTAATTAATTATTCTAAATTCAGTTCGAGGTTTTTCACGCCCTAACTTACTAACCACGCAGTTATAATATAATGCATAATAGTTTAAGTGCCTTCAAGGCCAAACAATACAAACCAGGAGCAGTTACAACATATATAGCCATGGGGAAGGGGGAAAAAGCAATAAGATAACCCAATAAAAATAATAGGTTAAAGACAAGTAATAATATTGAACAAATTAAAAGAGGATGAGTTTAGGGTTACCGAAGGTTTGAGCTTTAATCGGTTGGTTAACCCTGAAAATCAATGAAGGAAAAATAAAAGGGTGAGTGTAGGAGTAATTCATTGGCCATTTGAAGCAAACCCTATTTCAGGAAAAATAAAAAATAAAATGATATTAAATTAAATAAGAATTGGAGACTTAGCTTTTCGATCTGGTATGGTGCGTGTCTGAAGGATCCTGGGGTAACCCTGAGAATTTGCACAAAGAAAAGAAATTTTGGTGCATGAGTGATCTGATGACAAACCTCGCAACCCTGATTAGGGCACAAGTTAACCATGGTTAATATAATAAAAACCTAAATTAATTAATTATTGGTTTTCAACCTATTTAATTAAATTGACAAAAATATGCTTTCGATTAAATTATCTAACCCTAATAAGTATTTTAATTAATTAAAAAAATATTAAACTAATTAAATAATTAAACAACAAAATTAATTTATTCATTTAATCAAATAATAAATATTATCAAAATAAATGATTTAATGAAAAAAAGAAAATTTAAAAGAAGTTTTATTTAAAAGAAGATTTGAAAGAAATTTTATTAAATAAAACTAATGAACAATATATAAAAAAAAATAGTTATTGAATAAATAAAACTATTTTTTTTGGAAAACTTAGCTTATGATCCAGTGTGGCGCATCAGCGAAGGAACATGGTACATCTGCGCTTCAGGGCACGTCGGATTGAAGGAGATGATGATCGGATGGCCTGGATTGAGAAGGTGCACCATACGCGTGAACATGAGAAGCACTGAATCTTTGGACTCCACACCTGGGCAGCGCGCGCTTTTTCTTTTGAACTGGGCCAATGATAGGCTGCCACACCATCACCCCTAACCTTGGGCCGTCGTCTTAGGTCCCCCATGCTTTACCTACGGTTTTAACAACCGTTGCCATAAACCTGCAAATCGCGAATGCAAGCAAACACAACAAAAAATCTGTCGCGATCACACCATGGTGATCGTCCCAACCTCACGGGCATGATGATACTTGTTATTAACCCTAATTTTACCTAGAACACAAAATCCTCTTTGAAGGTCATAAACCCTAGCAATGGCCAAACACTCTTAATAACATATAAACACAAAAGCCTTTTACTTCACATTTTTCCCCTTGAAATTGCCCAACTTTGACAATGCATATCTCCCTCAATTTTTAAGATATGGAGGAGTTCTAGGACTTTTTCGAAACCTCAAGATGTCCTCTACAAGCCAATTTGGAAGATTTTTTCCATTTGAAGAATTTATCTTGATGATATGGGCTTTGACAAAAAACTGCTTTTGGTTGACTTTCAAAAAGGCCCTATAATCTTTTGATCCATATCTCTCAAATGAAGCATTTTTGGACTTGTCTTATGAGAGACAAAATTGTAGAGAATTCAATTTCGTTCAAAATGAGCTTTGTATGGGAAATTTCTGATGTTCCATGTGGAAGTTATGGATGGTCAAAGTTTAGTTGACTTTCTTCTAGAAAACCCTAATTTAGAAACTTTAGATTTTGTTGATTTATGAACTTTTCTTGATGAATCATGATCAATCCTTGATCAAGTGATCAATGATACTTCAAGATAAGGTTGTTGACAAAAAATTCAAGAATTTTGACAGTACTTTGACCAAAGTTGACTTTTGGGTCAAGTCAGTCGACCGTTGACCATTTGAGCTGTTGACTGAGTAATACTTGGAATAAAAGCTTGAAATTTTGCATGAGGATCCTTTGAATCATAAGGCCATGGATTCCATTGGAGGTATCAGAACCTGACTTTTCTTTGAGAAAGGCAAAACCCTAGTTGGAGGGCTGTTTGTTTAGGAGAGTGTATATTTAGTCAAGTATTGAGACTTTGATATTCAAATGAGCTTAAGTATGAAAATGTGGTGGAAAAATTTGGGGTATTACAGCTGCCCCTGTTCAATCTTCTTACAATTGAAGATGTAGATTGGCTTGTGTGCCTGTCGGAGTCTGAAGGTGGAAGAGGATTGAACACTAGAATACCCAGGAATTTGCCCTTATTGAGGCTGGGACTTTTGCCGTAGATGGGTTTAAAGATGCCATCCGGATGTTGGCAGAAGGTTATCGGGGATGGGCTTGAAGATTCCATCTGGTTTTGATAATATGAGAATCAGAATGAGTCGTCCATTAGACTATATCCAAGCTCAGAGTATTGAGATGTGTTTGTTGGAGATGGGCTTACAGATGCCATCTGGATGTTGGGATTATGAAGTGAATTGATTGTAGTGACTCTATTGTCATGACTACATTGTCGTATTGTCGTGACTCGATTGATGCGACTCTATTATCGTGACTCAGTTGACGTGATTCCATTATCGTGACTCAGTTGTCGTGATTCCATTATCGTGACTCAATTGTCGTGATTCCATTATCGTGACTCAGTTATCGTGATTCCATTATCGTGACTCAGTTGTCGTGATTCCATTATCGTGACTCAGTTGTCGTGATTCCATTATCGTGACTCAGTTGTCGTGATTCCATTATCGTGACTCAGTTGTCGTGATTTCATTATCGTGACTCAGTTGTCGTGATTCCATTATCGTGACTCAGTTGTCGTGATTCCATTATCGTGACTCCATCGTCGTGATTCCATTATCGTGACTCAGTTGTCGCGATTCCATTATCGTGACTCCATCGTCGTGATCATTTGTGGTGATCATTTGTGGTGACTCCATTGTCGAGACTCCATTGTCATGTTCTTTTCTGAGTTAAGTGTCATGATTAAGCCTGTCCGTCTCTTTCTTTGACTGTGTCAGTACCATTCGTGGTTACCGAATTAGATCTTTGAAGGATGATCGTGTCTACACCGTTCGTGATGATATAATTAGATCTTTGAAGGTTGATCGTGTCAGCACCGTTCGCAGTAACTGAATTAGATCTTTGAAAGTTGGTCGTGTCAATACTGTTCGTCGTAACTGAATTAGATTAGAGATATTGTTCATCTGCTTGTACCTGTATCCTGAAAAAGGTAAAGTTAGTCTTTATGCAATGTCATGATGCATGGATTATGTGACGAGTCTCTCAAAATAAATGAGAAACTTGCATGTTATGCATGAATTTATTATGAGGTAATGTATGAATATGTTTATGGTATATGATGTATGAATATGATTTATCCTATCTTGAATGAGAAAATAAATCTTTGTGTCCCTGTGATTTTGATGTCTGATCTTGTTTTGAAGATGCTCAGCTGGGGATTTATAATTTCTGCTTGGGGATAACCATTTAAACAATTGATCTTGATATACCCTGACTTGGGATAAGAGAGATGAATAACTCTATTTGGAGAAGAGAAAAGTGTCGGGGAACCGGCAGTGTCGAAGATGTAAACTCCGTTGAGGGACTAAGTATTTGTTGGGACGAGATCATTTGAAGATACTCTGTGGGGATATGATCCAGTGAAAACGGCTTCGTGGGAAGACATGGATGTCTTGAACATTGCCCCCAGTGATTATAGTTTCTGCAATTCATGGATTTGTATTGATTGGGACAGACCAATGAGTGTTGATCAAAAAATCAAACAGGCCTTGCATATTTATGCCCCATCTGTTAGGGAATTTGAAGAGATTCGCCTTGTGAGGACTTTATGAGATGTGTATTATGGATGACATGCCCCCGGTAATCACGGACTTTAGGGTGATGCCCTTAACTGATCGGGAAGTTGTTTCAAACCTACTTGGGTGTATGCCCCTGATTGTTCGACGCTCCTGAGAGATTCTCTGAATCTTGATCTCCCCAAATTGATCGGGAAATAGTTTGAAATCTACTTGGGATGTATGCCTTTGACTTTTTGGCATTTGAGAGATTCTTAGAATCTTGACTTGATTGCCGCGGATTGATTGGGCAAAACATGCCATGCCCCTTGTATACGTAGGAGACATTGCTTCTTGGAGTAATCTTTGTTGGTCGGGATAACTTTGAGTCATTAGTCATACCCTGTGCAAATTCTTTCTGTTGCTAACGTTTGAAATTATGTAGCAGAATATGTTTAATAATGAATTCATGAGATGCAATGCATACGTCTGTCTTGAATTTTTGAAGAACATTAAAACAGGAGATGTAAAAGCGTGATATTTGTAAAAACGCGATGTTTGTAAAACGAAATATCAACTCAGCATTTTCAGTAAACCTTAAGGAGTCAGGATACCTTTTTGGCGACAGTATGCTTTCGAACTAACCATGCTTCAGTTAGGACTTTCAAGGGTTGTAACGTGGCTTGGTTCACGGTTTAAGAAACAAAGGATAACGGCTCAAAGTTTATTTGTACCCATCCCAATCTTCGTGATGTTCTTCGATCCTATGCTCAGTTAACTTTGCGTTTAAGTTTTAGCAAAGCTTTGAAGTTGTAACATTGACATTTTGATGATGGTTTCAGCACCGACAGTTTATTTGGACATGCAATCCTCCTTTTTTCTAATTCTTTTTTTTCTTTTTTCGAGGATTTGTATTGACCTCTTTTTTGAATTTGTTATCCCTAACTTTTTCCTGAACTGTTTATTTTGAGATTACAGTCAGCGGGATGTTTTGATTTTCGATTAGTCTCCTTCATAGGTTTTGACTTAACAGTTTTTTTTCTTTTTGATAGATGTTGACTGTCTGTCTTAACGGTTACGGGAACCCATCAATATTTGTGTAAAAGCACACTGGCATGACTGAGTTAACTGAGTAACTACCCTGCCCCGGGTTATGATTAAGGGTTTAATCTGTACGAGAAAAAAAACTTCTACTTCTTAGGCTCAAAGGGGTTGACGAGGGATTAACATCCTTATATCACCACTGTTTAGGAATTGAAGTAATGCGTGTACATCGTCAGCATAGTCTGTTCGAAAGCATATTGTATGAGGTTACTGTATCATTTTCGTCATCCTCCCTCAAAAGGCATACAACTTTAGCGAAAGTTAAGTATCACAAAACATATGCAAAGTAAAGACGCTGTTAAAAATGAGTGATAGCGAAATAAATTATTCAGGACAAACATATGCAATGCACTGATGATGATTATTAAAACAGATAATGTATATCATAAGCCGAATGTTTAAACAAACGAGATAGAATTTGCAAATCAACCAACAGTCCATCCTTCTAGACATTAATCAGTTGTCGTGATTCCATTATCGTGACTCAGTTGTCGTGACTCCATTATCGTGACTCCATCGTCGTGATCATTTGTGGTGATCATTTGTGGTGACTCCATTGTCGTGACTCCATTGTCATGTTCTTTTCTGAGTTAAGTGTCATGATTAAGCCTGTCTGTCTCTTTCTTTGACTGTGTCAGTACCATTCGTGGTTACCGAATTAGATCTTTGAAGGATGATCGTGTCTACACCGTTCATGATGATATAATTAGATCTTTGAAGGTTGATCGTGTCAGCACCGTTCGCAGTAACTGAATTAGATCTTTGAAAGTTGGCCGTGTCAGTACCGTTCGTAGTAACTGAATTAGATTAGAGATATTATTCATCTGCTTGTACCCGTATCCTGATAAAGGTAAAGTTAGTCTTTATGCAATGTCATGATGCATGTATTATGTGACAAGTCTCTCAAAATAAATGAGAAACTTGCATGTTATGCATGAATTTATTATGAGGTAATGTATGCAATGTATGAATATGTTTATGGTATATGATGTATGAATAGGATTTATCCTATCTTGATTGAGAAAATAAATCTCTGTGTCCCTGTGATTTTGATGTCTGATCTTGTTTTGAAGATGCTCAGCTGGGGATTTATGATTTCTGCTTGGGGATAACCATTTGAACAATTGATCTTGATATACCCTGACTTGGGATAAGAGAGATGAATAACTCTATTTGGAGAAGAGAAAAGTGTCGAGGAATCGGCAGTGTCGAAGATGTAAACTCCATTGAGGGACTAAGTATTTGTTGGGACGAGATCATTTGAAGATACTCTGTGGGGATATGATCATGTGAAAACGGCTTCGTGGGAAGACATGGATATCTTGAACAATGCCCCCAGTGATTATAGTTGCTGCAATTCATGGATTTGTATTGATTGGGACAGACCAATGAGTGTTGATCAAAAAATCAAACAGGCCTTGCATATTTATGCCCCATCTGTTAGGGAATTTGAAGAGATTCGCCTTATGAGGACTTTATGAGATGTGTATTATGGATGACATGCCCCCGGTAATCACAGACTTTAGGGTGATGCCCCTAACTGATCGGGAAGTTGTTTCAAACCTACTTGGGTGTATGCCCCTGATTGCTCAACGCTCCTGAGAGATTCTCTGAATCTTGATCTCCCCAGATTGATCGGGAAATAGTTTGAAATCCACTTGGGATGTATGCCTTTGACTTTTTGGCATTTGAGAGATTCTTAGAATCTTGACTTGATTGCCCCGGATTGATTGGGCAAAACGTGCCATGCCCCTTGTATACGTAGGAGACATTGCTTCTTGGAGTAATCTTTGTTGGTCGGGATAACTTTGAGTCATTAGTCATACCCTGTGCAAATTCTTTCTGTTGCTAACGTTTGAAATTATGTAGCAGAATATGTTTAATAATGAATTCATGAGATGCAATGCATACGTCTGTCTTGAATTTTTGAAGAACATTAAAACAGGAGATGTAAAAGCGTGATATTTGTAAAAACGTGATGTTTGTAAAACGAAATATCAACTCAGCATTTTCGGTAAACCTTAAGGAGTCAGGATACCTTTTTGGCGACTGTATGCTTTCGAACTAACCATGCTTCAGTTAGGACTTTCAAGGGTTGTAACGTGGCTTGGTTCACGGTTTAAGAAACAAAGGATAACGGCTCAAAGTTTATTTGTACCCATCCCAATCTTCGTGATGTTCTTCGATCCTATGCTCAGTTAACTTTGCGTTTAAGTTTTAGCAAAGCTTTGAAGTTGTAACATTGACATTTTGATGATGGTTTCAACACCGGCAGTTTATTTGGACATGCAATCCTCCTTTTTTGTAATTCTTTTTTTTCTTTTTTTGAGGATTTGTATTGACCTCTTTTTTGAATTTGTTATCCCTAACTTTTTCCTGAACTGTTTATTTTGAGATTACAGTCAGCGGGATGTTTTAATTTTCGATTAGTCTCCTTCATAGGTTTTGACTTAACAGTTTTTTTTTCTTTTTGATAGATGTTGACTGTCTGTCTTAACGGTTACGGGAACCCATCAATATTTGTGTAAAAGCACACTGGCATGACTGAGTTAACTGAGTAACTACCCTGCCCCGGGTTATGATTAAGGGTTTAATCTGTACGAGAAAAAAAACTTCTACTTCTTAGGCTTAAAGGGGTTGACAAGGGATTAACATCCTTATATCACCACTGTTTAGGAATTGAAGTAATGCATGTACATCGTCAGCATAGTCTGTTCGAAAGCATATTGTATGAGGTTACAGTATCATTTTCGTTATCCTCCCTCAAAAGGCATACAACTTTAGCAGGAGTTAAGTATCACAAAACATATGCAAAGTAAAGACGCAGTTAAAAATGAGTGATAGCGAAATAAATTATTCAGGACAAACATATGCAATGCACTGATGATGATTATTAAAACATATAATGTATATCATAAGCCGAATGTTTAAACAAACGAGATAGAATTTGCAAATCAACCAACAGTCCATCCTTCTAGACATTAATCAGTTGTCGTGATTCCATAATCGTGACTCAGTTGTCGTGATTCCATTATCGTGACTCAGTTGTCGTGATTCCATTATCGTGACTCCATCGTCGTGATCATTTGTGGTGACTCCATTGTCGTGACTCCATTGTCATGTTCTTTTCTGAGTTAAGTGTCATGATTAAGCCTGTCTGTCTCTTTCTTTGACTGTGTCAGTACCATTCGTGGTTACCGAATTAGATCTTTGAAGGATGATCGTGTCTACACCGTTCATGATGATATAATTAGATCTTTGAAGGTTGATCGTGTCAGCACCATTCGCAGTAACTAAATTAGATCTTTGAAAGCTGGCCGTGTCAGTACTATTCGTAGTAACTGAATTAGATCAGAGATATTGTTCGTCTTCTTGTACCTGTATCCTGAAAAAGATAAAGTTAGTCTTTATGCAATGTCATGATGCATGTATTATGTGACAAGTCTCTCAAAATAAATGAGAAACTTGCATGTTATGCATGAATTTATTATGAGGTAATGTATGCAATGTATGAATATGTTTATGGTATATGATGTATGAATATGATTTATCCTATCTTGATTGAGAAAATAAATCTCTGTGTCCCTGTGATTTTGATGTCTGATCTTGTTTTGAAGATGCTCAGCTGGGGATTTATGATTTTTGCTTGGGGATAACCATTTAAACAATTGATCTTGATATACCCTGACTTGGGATAAGAGAGATGAATAACTCTATTTGGAGAAGAGAAAAGTGTCGGGGGAACCGGCAGTGTCGAAGATGTAAACTCCGTTGAGGGACTAAGTATTTGTTGGGACGAGATCATTTGAAGATACTCTGTGGGGATATGATCATGTGAAAACGGCTTCGTGGGAAGACATGGATGTCTTGAACATTTCCCCCAGTGATTATAGTTGCTGCAATTCATGGATTTGTATTGATTGGGACAGACCAATGAGTGTTGATCATAAAATCAAACAGGCCTTGCATATCTATGCCCCATCTGTTAGGGAATTTGAAGAGATTCGCCTTGTGAGGACTTTATGAGATGTGTATTATGGATGACATGCCCCCGGTAATCACAGATTTAGGGTGATGCCCCTAACTGATCGGGAAGTTGTTTCAAACCTACTTGGGTGTATGCCCCTGATTGTTCGACGCTCCTGAGAGATTCTCTGAATCTTGATCTCCCCAGATTGATCGGGAAATAGTTTGAAATCCACTTGGGATGTATGCCTTTGACTTTTTGGCATTTGAGAGATTCTTAGAATCTTGACTTGATTGCCCCGGATTGATTGGGCAAAACGTGCCATGCCCCTTGTATACGTAGGAGACATTGCTTCTTGGAGTAATCTTTGTTGGTCGGGATAGCTTTGAGTCATTAGTCATACCCTGTGCAAATTCTTTCTGTTGCTAACGTTTGAAATTATGTAGCAGAATATGTTTAATAATGAATTCATGAGATGCAATGCATACGTCTGTCTTGAATTTTTGAAGAACATTAAAACAGGAGATGTAAAAGCGTGATATTTGTAAAAACGTGATGTTTGTAAAACGAAATATCAACTCAGCATTTTCGGTAAACCTTAAGGAGTCAGGATACCTTTTTGGCGACAGTATGCTTTCGAACTAACCATGCTTCAGTTAGGACTTTCAAGGGTTGTAACGTGGCTTGGTTCACGGTTTAAGAAACAAAGGATAACGGCTCAAAGTTTATTTGTACCCATCCCAATCTTCGTGATGTTCTTCGATCCTATGCTCAGTTAACTTTGCGTTTAAGTTTTAGCAAAGCTTTGAAGTTGTAATATTGACATTTTAATGATGGTTTCAACACCGGCAGTTTATTTGGACATGCAATCCTCTTTTTTTGTAATTATTTTTTTTCTTTTTTCGAGGATTTGTACTGACCTCTTTTTTGAATTTGTTATCCCTAACTTTTTCCTGAACTGTTTATTTTGAGATTACAGTCAGCGGGATGTTTTGATTTTCGATTAGTCTCCTTCATAGGTTTTGACTTAACAGTTTTTTTTTCTTTTTGATAGATGTTGACTGTCTGTCTTAACGGTTACGGGAACCCATCAATATTTGTGTAAAAGCACACTGGCATGACTGAGTTAACTGAGTAACTGCCCTGCCCCGGGTTATGATTAAGGGTTTAATCTGTACGAGAAAAAAAACTTCTACTTCTTAGGCTCAAAGGGGTTGACGAGGGATTAACATCCTTATATCACCACTGTTTAGGAATTGAAGTAATGCATGTACATCGTCAGCATAGTCTGTTCGAAAGCATATTGTATGAGGTTACAGTATCATTTTCGTCATCCTTCCTCAAAAGGCATACAACTTTAGCAGGAGTTAAGTATCACAAAACATATGCAAAGTAAAGACGCAGTTAAAAATGAGTGATAGCGAAATAAATTATTCAGGACAAACATATGCAATGCACTGATGATGATTATTAAAACATATAATGTATATCATAAGCCGAATGTTTAAACAAACGAGATAGAATTTGCAAATCAACCAACAGTCCATCCTTCTAGACATTAATCAGTTGTCGTGATTCCATAATCGTGACTCAGTTTTCGTGATTCCATTATCGTGACTCAGTTGTCGTGATTCCATTATCGTGACTCCATCGTCGTGATCATTTGTGGTGATCATTTGTGGTGACTCCATTGTCGTGACTCCATTGTCATGTTCTTTTCTGAGTTAAGTGTCATGATTAAGCCTGTCTGTCTCTTTCTTTGACTGTGTCAGTACCATTCGTGGTTACCGAATTAGATCTTTGAAGGATGATCGTGTCTACACCGTTCATGATGATATAATTAGATCTTTGAAGGTTGATCGTGTCAGCACCATTCGCAGTAACTGAATTAGATCTTTGAAAGCTGGCCGTGTCAGTACCGTTCGTAGTAACTGAATTAGATCAGAGATATTGTTCATCTTCTTGTACCTGTATCCTGAAAAAGATAAAGTTAGTCTTTATGCAATGTCATGATGCATGTATTATGTGACAAGTCTCTCAAAATAAATGAGAAACTTGCATGTTATGCATGAATTTATTATGAGGTAATGTATGCAATGTATGAATATGTTTATGGTATATGATGTATGAATATGATTTATCCTATCTTGATTGAGAAAATAAATCTCTGTGTCCCTGTGATTTTGATGTCTGATCTTGTTTTGAAGATGCTCAGCTGGGGATTTATGATTTCTGCTTGGGGATAACCATTTAAACAATTGATCTTGATATACTCTGACTTGGGATAAGAGAGATGAATAACTCTATTTGGAGAAGAGAAAAGTGTCGGGGAACCGGCAGTGTCGAAGATGTAAACTCCGTTGAGGGACTAAGTATTTGTTGGGACGAGATCATTTGAAGATACTCTGTGGGGATATGATCATGTGAAAACGGCTTCGTGGGAAGACATGGATGTCTTGAACAATGCCCCCAGTGATTATAGTTGCTGCAATTCATGGATTTGTATTGATTGGGACAGACCAATGAGTGTTGATCAAAAAATCAAACAGGCCTTGCATATTTATGCCCCATCTGTTAGGGAATTTGAAGAGATTCGCCTTATGAGGACTTTATGAGATGTGTATTATAGATGACATGCCCCCGGTAATCACGGACTTTAGGGTGATGCCCCTAACTGATCGGGAAGTTGTTTCAAACCTACTTGGGTGTATGCCCCTGATTGTTCGACGCTCCTGAGTGATTCTCTGAATCTTGATCTCCCCAGATTGATCGGGAAATAGTTTGAAATCCACTTGGGATGTATGCCTTTGACTTTTTGGCATTTGAGAGATTCTTAGAATATTGACTTGATTGCCCCGGATTGATTGGGCAAAACGTGCCATGCCCCTTGTATACGTAGGAGACATTGCTTCTTGGAGTAATCTTTGTTGGTCGGGATAACTTTGAGTCATTAGTCATACCCTGTGCAAATTCTTTCTGTTGCTAACGTTTGAAATTATGTAGCAGAATATGTTCAATAATGAATTCATGAGATGCAATGCATATGTCTGTCTTGAATTTTTGAAGAACATTAAAACAGGAGATGTAAAAGCGTGATATTTGTAAAAACGTGATGTTTGTAAAACGAAATATCAACTCAGCATTTTCGGTAAACCTTAAGGAGTCAGGATACCTTTTTGGCGACTGTATGCTTTCGAACTAATGCTTTCGAACTAACCATGCTTCAGTTAGGACTTTCAAGGGTTGTAACGTGGCTTGGTTCACGGTTTAAGAAACAAAGGATAACGGCTCAAAGTTTATTTGTACCCATCCCAATCTTCGTGATGTTCTTCGATCCTATGCTCAGTTAACTTTGCGTTTAAGTTTTAGCAAAGCTTTGAAGTTGTAACATTGACATTTTGATGATGGTTTCAACACCGGCAGTTTATTTGGACATGCAATCCTCCTTTTTTGTAATTCTTTTTTTTCTTTTTTTGAGGATTTGTATTGACCTCTTTTTTGAATTTGTTATCCCTAACATTTTCCTGAACTGTTTATTTTGAGATTACAGTCAGCGGGATGTTTTGATTTTCGATTAGTCTCCTTCATAGGTTTTGACTTAACAGTTTTTTTTTCTTTTTGATAGATGTTGACTGTCTGTCTTAACGGTTACGGGAACCCATCAATATTTGTGTAAAAGCACACTAGCATGACTGAGTTAACTGAGTAACTACCCTGCCCCGGGTTATGATTAAGGGTTTAATCTGTACGAGAAAAAAAACTTCTACTTCTTAGGCTCAAAGGGGTTGACAAGGGATTAACATCCTTATATCACCACTGTTTAGGAATTGAAGTAATGCATGTACATCGTCAGCATAGTCTGTTCGAAAGCATATTGTATGAGGTTACAGTATCATTTTCGTTATCCTCCCTCAAAAGGCATACAACTTTAGCAGGAGTTAAGTATCACAAAACATATGCAAAGTAAAGACGCAGTTAAAAATGAGTGATAGCGAAATAAATTATTCAGGACAAACATATGCAATGCACTGATGATGATTATTAAAACATATAATGTATATCATAAGCCGAATGTTTAAACAAACGAGATAGAATTTGCAAATCAACCAACAGTCCATCCTTCTAGACATTAATCAGTTGTCGTGATTCCATAATCGTGACTCAGTTGTCGTGATTCCATTATCGTGACTCAGTTGTCGTGATTCCATTATCGTGACTCCATCGTCGTGATCATTTGTGGTGACTCCATTGTCGTGACTCCATTGTCATGTTCTTTTCTGAGTTAAGTGTCATGATTAAGCCTGTCTGTCTCTTTCTTTGACTGTGTCAGTACCATTCGTGGTTACCGAATTAGATCTTTGAAGGATGATCGTGTCTACACCGTTCATGATGATATAATTAGATCTTTGAAGGTTGATCGTGTCAGCACCATTCGCAGTAACTAAATTAGATCTTTGAAAGCTGGCCGTGTCAGTACTATTCGTAGTAACTGAATTAGATCAGAGATATTGTTCGTCTTCTTGTACCTGTATCCTGAAAAAGATAAAGTTAGTCTTTATGCAATGTCATGATGCATGTATTATGTGACAAGTCTCTCAAAATAAATGAGAAACTTGCATGTTATGCATGAATTTATTATGAGGTAATGTATGCAATGTATGAATATGTTTATGGCATATGATGTATGAATATGATTTATCCTATCTTGATTGAGAAAATAAATCTCTGTGTCCCTGTGATTTTGATGTCTGATCTTGTTTTGAAGATGCTCAGCTGGGGATTTATGATTTTTGCTTGGGGATAACCATTTAAACAATTGATCTTGATATACCCTGACTTGGGATAAGAGAGATGAATAACTCTATTTGGAGAAGAGAAAAGTGTCGGGGGAACCGGCAGTGTCGAAGATGTAAACTCCGTTGAGGGACTAAGTATTTGTTGGGACGAGATCATTTGAAGATACTCTGTGGGGATGTGATCCAGTGAAAACGGCTTCGTGGGAAGACATGGATGTCTTGAACATTGCCCCCAGTGATTATAGTTGCTGCAATTCATGGATTTGTATTGATTGGGACAGACCAATGAGTGTTGATCAAAAAATCAAACAGGCCTTGCATATCTATGCCCCATCTGTTAGGGAATTTGAAGAGATTCGCCTTGTGAGGACTTTATGAGTTATGTATTATGGATGACATGCCCCCGGTAATCACAGATTTAGGGTGATGCCCCTAACTGATCGGGAAGTTGTTTCAAACCTACTTGGGTGTATGCCCCTGATTGTTCGACGCTCCTGAGAGATTCTCTGAATCTTGATCTCCCCAGATTGATCGGGAAATAGTTTGAAATCCACTTGGGATGTATGCCTTTGACTTTTTGGCATTTGAGAGATTCTTAGAATCTTGACTTGATTGCCCCGGATTGATTGGGCAAAACGTGCCATGCCCCTTGTATACGTAGGAGACATTGCTTCTTGGAGTAATCTTTGTTGGTCGGGATAACTTTGAGTCATTAGTCATACCCTGTGCAAATTCTTTCTGTTGCTAACGTTTGAAATTATGTAGCAGAATATGTTTAATAATGAATTCATGAGATGCAATGCATACGTCTGTCTTGAATTTTTGAAGAACATTAAAACAGGAGATGTAAAAGCGTGATATTTGTAAAAACGTGATGTTTGTAAAACGAAATATCAACTCAGCATTTTCGGTAAACCTTAAGGAGTCAGGATACCTTTTTGGCGACAGTATGCTTTCGAACTAACCATGCTTCAGTTAGGACTTTCAAGGGTTGTAACGTGGCTTGGTTCACGGTTTAAGAAACAAAGGATAACGGCTCAAAGTTTATTTGTACTCATCCCAATCTTCGTGATGTTCTTCGATCCTATGCTCAGTTAACTTTGCGTTTAAGTTTTAGCAAAGCTTTGAAGTTGTAACATTGACATTTTGATGATGGTTTCAACACCGGCAGTTTATTTGGACATGCAATCCTCTTTTTTTGTAATTATTTTTTTTCTTTTTTCGAGGATTTGTACTGACCTCTTTTTTGAATTTGTTATCCCTAACTTTTTCCTGAACTGTTTATTTTGAGATTACAGTCAGCGGGATGTTTTGATTTTCGATTAGTCTCCTTCATAGGTTTTGACTTAACAGTTTTTTTTCTTTTTGATAGATGTTGACTGTCTGTCTTAACGGTTACGGGAACCCATCAATATTTGTGTAAAAGCACACTGGCATGACTGAGTTAACTGAGTAACTGCCCTGCCCCGGGTTATGATTAAGGGTTTAATCTGTACGAGAAAAAAAACTTCTACTTCTTAGGCTCAAAGGGGTTGACGAGGGATTAACATCCTTATATCACCACTGTTTAGGAATTGAAGTAATGCATGTACATCGTCAGCATAGTCTGTTCGAAAGCATATTGTATGAGGTTACAGTATCATTTTCGTCATCCTTCCTCAAAAGGCATACAACTTTAGCAGGAGTTAAGTATCACAAAACATATGCAAAGTAAAGACGCAGTTAAAAATGAGTGATAGCGAAATAAATTATTCAGGACAAACATATGCAATGCACTGATGATGATTATTAAAACATATAATGTATATCATAAGCCGAATGTTTAAACAAACGAGATAGAATTTGCAAATCAACCAACAGTCCATCCTTCTAGACATTAATCAGTTGTCGTGATTCCATAATCGTGACTCAGTTGTCGTGATTCCATTATCGTGACTCAGTTGTCGTGATTCCATTATCGTGACTCCATCGTCGTGATCATTTGTGGTGATCATTTGTGGTGACTCCATTGTCGTGACTCCATTGTCATGTTCTTTTCTGAGTTAAGTGTCATGATTAAGCCTGTCTGTCTCTTTCTTTGACTGTGTCAGTACCATTCGTGGTTACCGAATTAGATCTTTGAAGGATGATCGTGTCTACACCGTTCATGATGATATAATTAGATCTTTGAAGGTTGATCGTGTCAGCACCATTCGCAGTAACTGAATTAGATCTTTGAAAGCTGGCCGTGTCAGTACCGTTCGTAGTAACTGAATTAGATCAGAGATATTGTTCATCTTCTTGTACCTGTATCCTGAAAAAGATAAAGTTAGTCTTTATGCAATGTCATGATGCATGTATTATGTGACAAGTCTCTCAAAATAAATGAGAAACTTGCATGTTATGCATGAATTTATTATGAGGTAATGTATGCAATGTATGAATATGTTTATGGTATATGATGTATGAATATGATTTATCCTATCTTGATTGAGAAAATAAATCTCTGTGTCCCTGTGATTTTGATGTCTGATCTTGTTTTGAAGATGCTCAGCTGGGGATTTATGATTTCTGCTTGGGGATAACCATTTAAACAATTGATCTTGATATACTCTGACTTGGGATAAGAGAGATGAATAACTCTATTTGGAGAAGAGAAAAGTGTCGGGGAACCGGCAGTGTCGAAGATGTAAACTCCGTTGAGGGACTAAGTATTTGTTGGGACGAGATCATTTGAAGATACTCTGTGGGGATATGATCATGTGAAAACGGCTTCGTGGGAAGACATGGATGTCTTGAACAATGCCCCCAGTGATTATAGTTGTTGCAATTCATGGATTTGTATTGATTGGGACAGACCAATGAGTGTTGATCAAAAAATCAAACAGGCCTTGCATATTTATGCCCCATCTGTTAGGGAATATGAAGAGATTCGCCTTGTGAGGACTTTATGAGATGTGTATTATGGATGAAATGCCCCCGGTAATCACGGACTTTAGGGTGATGCCCCTAACTGATCGGGAAGTTGTTTCAAACCTACTTGGGTGTATGCCCCTGATTGTTCGACGCTCCTGAGTGATTCTCTGAATCTTGATCTCCCCAGATTGATCGGGAAATAGTTTTAAATCCACTTGGGATGTATGCCTTTGACTTTTTGGCATTTGAGAGATTCTTAGAATCTTGACTTGATTGCCCCGGATTGATTGGGCAAAACGTGCCATGCCCCTTGTATACGTAGGAGACATTGCTTCTTGGAGTAATCTTTGTTGGTCGGGATAACTTTGAGTCATTAGTCATACCCTGTGCAAATTCTTTCTGTTGCTAACGTTTGAAATTATGTAGCAGAATATGTTTAATAATGAATTCATGAGATGCAATGCATACGTCTGTCTTGAATATTTGAAGAACATTAAAACAGGAGATGTAAAAGCGTGATATTTGTAAAAACGTGATGTTTGTAAAACGAAATATCAACTCAGCATTTTCGGTAAACCTTAAGGAGTCAGGATACCTTTTTGGCGACAGTATGCTTTCGAACTAACCAAGCTTCAGTTAGGACATTTTCGTGTTATCAATAAGCCGAATGTTTAAACAAACGAGATAGAATTTGCAAATCAACCAACCGTCCATCCTTCTAGACATTAATCAGTTGTCGTGATTCCATTATCGTGACTCAGTTGTCGTGATTCCATTATCGTGACTCAGTTGTCGTGATTCCATTATCGTGACTCCATCGTCGTGATCATTTGTGGTGATCATTTATGGTGACTCCATTGTCGTGACTACATTGTCATGTTCTTTTCTGAGTTAAGTGTCATGATTAAGCCTGTCTGTCTCTTTCTTTGACTGTGTCAGTACCATTCGTGGTTACCGAATTAGATCTTTGAAGGATGATCGTGTCTACACCGTTCATGGTGATATAATTAGATCTTTGAAGGTTGATCGTGTCAGCACCATTCGCAGTAACTGAATTAGATCTTTGAAAGTTGGGTGTGTCAGTACCGTTCGTAGTAACTGAATTAGATCAGAGATAATGTTCATCTGCTTGTACCTGTATCCTGAAAAAGGTAAAGTTAGTCTTTATGCAATGTCATGATGCATGTATTATGTGACAAGTCTCTCAAAATAAATGAGAAACTTGCATGTTATGCATGAATTTATTACGAGGTAATGTATGCACTGTATGAATATGTTTATGGTATATGATGTATGAATATGATTTATCCTATCTTGATTGAGAAAATAAATCTCGGTGTCCCTGTGATTTTAATGTCTAATCTTGTTTTGAAGATGCTCAGCTGGAGATTTATGATTTCTGCTTGGGGATTACCATTTGAACAATTGATCTTGATATACCCTGACTTGGGATAAGAGAGATGAATAACTCTATTTGGAGGAGAGAAAAGTGTCGGGGAACCGGCAGTGTCGAAGATGTAAACTCCGTTGAGGGACTAAGTATTTGTTGGGACGAGATCAATTGAAGATACTCTGTGGGGATATGATCCAGTGAAAACGGCTTCGTGTGAAGACATGGATGTCTTGAACATTGCCCCCAGTTATTATATTTGCTGCAATTCATGGATTTGTATTGATTGGGACAGACCAATGAGTGTTGATCAAAAAACCAAACAGGCCTGCATATTTCTGCCCCATCTGTTAGGGAATTTGAAGAGACTCGCCTTGTGAGGACTTTATGAGATGTGTATTATGGATGACATGCCCCCGGTAATCACAGACTTTAGGGTGATGCCCCTAACTGTTCGGGAAGTAGTTTCAAACCTACTTGGGTGTATGCCCCTGATTGTTCGAAGCTCCTGAGAGATTCTCTGAATCTTGATCTCCCCAGATTGATCGGGAAATAGTTTGAAATCCACTTGGGATGTATGCCTTTGACTTTTTGGCATTTGAGAGATTCTTAGAATCTTTACTTGATTGCCCCGGATTGATTGGGCAAAACATGCCTTGCCCCTTGTATACGTAGGAGACATTGCTTCTTGGAGTAATCTTTGTTGGTCGGGATAACTTTGAGTCATTAGTCATACCCTGTGCAAATTCTTTCTGTTGCTAACCTTTGAAATTATGTAGCAGAATATGTTTAATAATGAATTCATGAGATGCAATGCATACGTCTGTCTTGAATTTTTGAAGAACGTTAAAACAGGAGATGTAAAAGCGTGATATTTGTAAAAACGTGATGTTTGTAAAACGAAATATCAACTCAGCATTTTCGGTAAACCTTAAGGAGTCAGGATACCTTTTTGGCGACAGTATGCTTTCGAACTAACCATGCTTCAGTTAGGACTTTCAAGGGTTGTAACGTGGCTTGGTTCACGGTTTAAGAAACAAAGGATAACGACTCAAAGTTTATTTGTACCCATCCCAATCTTCGTGATGTTCTTCGATCCTATGCTCAGTTAACTTTGCGTTTAAGTTTTAGCAAAGCTTTGAAGTTGTAACATTGACATTTTGATGATGGTTTCAGCACCGGCAGTTTATTTGGACATGCAATCCTCCTTTTTTGTAAATATTTTTTTTCTTTTTTCGTGGATTTGTACTGACCTCTTTTTCGAATTTGTTATCCCTAACTTTTTCCTTAACTGTTTATTTTGAGATTACAGGCAGCGGGATGTTTTGATTTTCGATTAGTCTCCTTCATAGGTTTTGACTTAACAGTTTTTTTTCTTTTTGATAGATGTTGACTGTCTCTCTTAACGGTTACGGGAACCCATCAATATTTGTGTAAAAGCACACTAGCATGACTGGGTTAACTGAGTAACTACCCTGCCCCGGGTTATGATTAATGGTTTAATCTGTACGAGAAAAAAAACTTCTACTTCTTAGGCTCAAAGGGGTTGACGAGGGATTAACATCCTTATATCACCACTGTTTAGGAATTGAAGTAATGCCTGTACATCGTCAGCATAGTCTGTTCGAAAGCATATTGTATGAGGTTACAGTATCATTTTCGTCATCCTCCCTCAAAAGTCATACAACTTTAGCAGGAGTTAAGTATCACAAAACATATGCAAAGTAAAGACGCAGTTAAAAATGAGTGATAGCGAAATAAATTATTCAGGACAAACATATGCAATGCACTGATGATGATTATTAAAACAGATAATGTATATCATAAGCCGAATG